>NC_057806.1:54171142-54214333 GCF_018294505.1 Triticum aestivum | reverse complement strand
GCGCCGTTCCCCCTCCTCTCCCCCTTCTCCCTCGCGCCCCAATGCTGCCGCGCGCTCGCCCCAACGCCACCGCCCGCCCCGCCGCCGCCGACGACGAAGTAGGCCCCCTGTGATCATATATATTTATTTTTTTTGTTCATATTGTAGTAGTAGTAGTACTAGTAGTAGTAGATGATGATGATGATGTATGTATGTTCATATGCAAAAGTTAGGATTTTTTTCTGTTCATATATTTTTTTGGTGATATTATTGTAGAATATGCAAATATTTGTATGTTCATATGCAAAGAATATGTCATTTTGTATAAAAAATTTATAATTTTTTTCTGTTGTAATTTTGTTCATAGAATTTTTATTGTTTTTTCTGTTGTAATTTTGTTCATAAAGTTTTAGAATGAAAAAAAGAAGAAGAAGAAATAAAAAGGGAGGAGGAGAAGTTTCGTTTAGTTTTAGGCAATGTTCAAGAAATCATTAACTGGTAGCTGCTCGGTCGGTTTAGGTGTAGCGACTAATTGGTGAATCGGTCTATTAACTGGATTAATCGGTCGACCATTAATCGGTAGATTGAATAGGAACTTGCCAACATATATCTAGATTTTTTTATGTATTATACCATACTCTCATGCTCTCAGCTATGTTGTATACTAAAACACGCTTCCATACACATATGGGAAACATAGAGAGGAAGTAAAATTATTAATCCTAGCCATTAAGGAGCGGGATGGGGCTGGAAGGGGTTATGGGCCAAAAATTTGGGCTTTGTTTGCCCACCCGTTAATGAGCCAGCAGGGATTAATCGGCATGACAACTGATTAATCGGTCTAACTCGCCAATTAATCAGCCTGACAAGTTAACGCGATGAATAGGTGTTATTCGATTCGGCCATGCTATGAGTATCGATTAACTGGCCCGTTAACTGATTAATCGGGTGAATTCTTGAATAGTGGTTTTAGGATTATTTTAGTTTATGTTTAGTTTAGGAAGAAGGAAAAGAAAAAGGAGAAGAAGAGGAGAAATAAATAAGAAGAGGAAAAAAGGAAAAAAAAGTGGAGAAGAAGAAAGGAATAGAGGAAAGAAAAAATAAAATCTTTCCTCTATTCCTTTCTTCTTCTCCTCTTTTTTTTCTTCTTTTTTTCTTCTTCTTCATTTTCTTATTTTTTATCGGGTATGTCGTTATCGATATACCCCCTCCCCGATAACTTCGACATGAGGGGGGAGGGGGGAGGGGTCGCCGAGGGTTCGAGGGGCGAGGGTCGGGAACTAGCTAGGGTAGAGGGTCGAGGGTCACCGAGGGGTCGAGGGTCGCCAAGGGTTCGAGGGTCGAGGGGTCGTCGTATGTCGTCGTTGTCAATATACCCCCTCTCGACCGTGATAACTTATACCACGGGAGCACCCCCCGGCCCTCTCGCTCGACCAAAACTCTCGAGGACACCCAAACCCTAGAAAAAAACGATGTCGGTCTCCTACCCCCTCCCACCGCGCCCCTACCCGACAAACTCTCTCGAGGCCACCCAAATTTACCAAGTTAAAAGAGCGTTGTCGTTGAGGCCACCACATACCCATGAAGCGTTGTCGAGGCCACTCCAAACCCTTGAAGCATTGCCGAGGCCACCCCAAACCCTAGAGAAGCAGCGTCCAGGCCACTAATATGATTCCTTATTGTGATTAGCTAGCTAGTTCTATGTTTGCCACTAATATATCCATCTGTCATGTTTGAATAATAATTGCCATGTTGTAAATATTTGCAGAAACTATGGAGCACCCTGAGACGAAGCAATAGAAGCGGTGTTGGGGGACATAATTGCACAAGGAAGTGATGTCGTCATGTCGTTTCTCAACGAAACCGATGGTCTGGAAGGACATGGTGAAGAAGCGGGCTATGATTATGATGGCTCCGGTGACACAATGCCGGTGCAAGAAGGAAACCGTGATGACAGCTCCGGTGACCCAATGTCGGTGCAAGAAGGAGACCGTGATGACGGCTCCGGTGACCGAACCGAGTCCGGCCAGGTATATATATTAGTTAAGCTTGTGCTGACTAGCTAATTGATGCATTCATTGTTTTGGTATATGTACACATATTAATTAACTCTCGTCTTTCTTATTTTTTCTAGCCCCCCGGATCGAGCACAACTTTGGTAAAGAGACGAGACCCAAAGAAAAAGTTACGCTCGGATGAAAGGTTTGAGATCACAGTAATCGCGCTCGATGGCATGCCGATTGAACTCATCCGGACAAAGGAAGCATTTGCTGCTCAGTGCGGGGTTCTTGTTAGGGACAAGATCCCGATCAGTATCCACCAATGGTTAAAGCCTAAGAATGAAGACCTTGAGGTGTCTTATGTCTCCGATATGCGGAAAGATGATCTTTGGACTGCGCTGAAGGCAGATTTCACCCTACCGGCAGAGGAGGATCCGGAGAAGCCATTTAAAGAGCAATTGATCAAGTCTCATGCTCTTAAGAAGATGGCAGAACTATTCAGGAGGTGGAAGAATGAGCTAAAAACATCGTTTGTCGACGAAGACAAGGAACCAGAATTCACCGGCCGATATGAGAAGATCAGAGATCACTGGCCCGCATTTGTGGCCCACAAGACATCGGACAAGAGTAAGAAGATGTCAGTGACAAACAAGAAAAATGTTGCGAAGAAGAAGCATCACCATCGCATGGGGTCAGGTGGCTACCTCAAAGCCCGGTCGTTGTGGGCCAAGGCTGAGAATGACCTGATTGATAAAGGGGTCAAACCAGAGACGAGGAACTGGCCAGACCGTTGCCGGACTTGGTTCTTCGGGGTTGGCGGATCCTTGGACCTTGTATCGGGGAAGTGCGTTTGGACGGACGGGCAACTGAGAATACCCGTCATGAGGCTTCGGGAGTATATCGAGGCAGCGCAGCAAGGGACGTTCATTCCAGACAGAGAGAATGACGAGCTCACAATGGCCCTCGGGAATCCTAAGCACCCTGGACGGACACGAGGCACGCCAGGATCCATTCTATGGAGGGCTGGGTTTCCGGATGCAGGCGGTTACAAATGCCAGGAGAGGAGGAAGAAAGTGGAGCAGATCCAAATTCAGGCGTTGCACGCAAGGGTACAAGCGATAGAGCAATGAGAAGCAGATCGCAACAAGCGACCCGCCGAAGCTTCCCTCGAAGCTACCCCGCCATCTCAGCGGAGAAGTAGCATGGCTTCCACCGAGCTGCAGCAGCTGGAGCCTGTCTTCATGGCTCCTGCTAGCTACCCCGTGGACGTAATCACGGAGTCTCAAAATTTCCACCTTATGACGCAATGGAAGAATTTGAAAGTCAAGGCGGCTGTTGGCTCTGTTGCACCTCCTGAACCTGGTGCAACTTTTCACTGCCGGCCGATTCCAGAAGGATATGCTAGGGTGATGGTGGATGAAATAACAGACGGATTTGAGGACCTCGAGCTTGACCACCCTACCGGTGAAGGCGAGACTCGACTGGGTTCCTCTTCGAAGACTCCATGCCTATGGCGGAAGGAGCTCATCAACCTTCCGAACTGGACGCCTCCGCCTCCTCCTCCTCCGGTGAGTCGGGGTACTCCGCCTCCTCCTCCGACGAGTGATCAGGGCACTCAGCCTCCTTCTCCGGCGTGTGGCGGCTGATAGGTCTCCAATGTATCTATAATTTTTGATTGTTCCATGCTATTATATTATCAACCTTGGATGTTTTATATGCAATTATATGCTATTTTATATTTTTTTGGGACTAACCTATTAACCTAGAGCCCAGTGCCAGTTTCTGTTTTTTTCCTTGTTTTAGAGTATCGCAGAAAAGGAAAATCAAACGGAGTCCAATTGACCTGAAACTTCATGGAACTTATTTTTGGACCAGAAGAAGCCCACGGAGTATCAGAGTTGGACAAGGAGAGTCCCGGGCTGTCCACAAGGGTGGGGGGCGCGCCCACCCCGCTGGGCGCGCCCCCTGCCTCGTGGACAGCCCGGAGGTCCACCGACGTACTTCTTCCTCCTATATATACCAATATACCCTCAAACTTCGAGGAGCACAATAGATCGGGAGTTCCGCCGCCAGAAGCCTCGGTAGCCACCAAAAACCAATCTAGACCCGTTCCGGCACCCTGCCGGAGGGGGAATCCCTCTCCGGTGGCCATCTTCATCATACTGGTGCTCTCCATGACAAGGAGGGAGTAGTTCTCCCTCGGGGCTGAGGGTATGTACCAGTAGCTATGTGTTTGATCTATCTCTCGTGTTCTTGAGGTGATACGATCTTGATGTATCGCGAGCTTTGCTATTATAGTTGGATCTTATGATGTTTCTCCCCCTCTACTCTCTTGTAATGGATTGAGTTTTCCCTTTGAAGTTATCTTATCGGATTGAGTCTTTAAGGATTTGAGAATACTTGATGTATGTTGAAAGTGCAACTATCCCTAGGTGGTTTTGGTAATTCATAACAACATATAGCTCATTGAGCTAATGCTATTCCAAGATGATTGTTTCAGGAAAGCTCAATGATTGGCATGGCATGGATGTGAAAGTGGAACCCTCAAAATGCTAAGGACAAAGGATTGGCTCAAGCTCAAAAGCTCAAGACTCTTCATTTTATATTTTAGTGATCCAAGATCACATTGAGTACTTAGGAAAAGCCAATACTATTAAGGAGGGATGAGGTGTTGCTTAATGAGCCTCTTGATTCATGTGCTTAGTGATATGCTCCAAAACCCTCAACTATTTTTCCATATCCACATATGACCTAAACCCTAAGCCAAACTCGGTCCTACCGATTCTTCCTATCCGGCGCCACCGAGTTTCACTTGTCATTAGCCACTGCCAAACCCTAGCAATTCGGTCCTACCGATAGGGATCTCGGTCTCACCGAGATGGGGTTGCAAACTCTCTGTTTCCCTTTCGTAACTTTTCGGTCCCACCGAAAGAGAGAATCGGTCCCACCGAGATTGCAATGTAAACTCAGTGTTTCCCCTTTGTAACTTTTCGGTCTCACCGAGTTCCACTCGTTCTCACCGAAAAAGAGCAAATCGGTCCCACCAAGTTTGCCTGACCAATTCTCTGGTTATCTAGTTACCAAATTCGGTCTCACCGAGTTTGTGTAATCGGTCTCACCGAGATTACGTTATGCCCAAACCCTAACCGAATCGGTCCTACCGAGTTGCATGTCGGTCCCACCGAAATCACTAACGGTCACTAGGTTTACATTTTTGGTCCGACCGAGTTTATTGATTCGGTCCCACCGAGATTGGAAAACTGTGTAACAGTTGGATTTTGTGTGGAGGCTATATATACCCCTCCACCTCTTTCTCATTCAGTGAGAGAGCCATCAGAACACACACACCATTCCAACTCATATGTTCTGAGAGAGAACCACCTACTCATGTGTTGAGACCAAGATATTCCATTCCTACCATATGAATCTTGATCTCTAGCCTTCCCAAGTTGCTTTCCACTCAAATCTTCTTTCCACCAAATCCAAATCCTGTGAGAGAGAGTTGAGTGTTGGGGAGACTATCATTTGAAGCACAAGAGCAAGGAGTTCATTACCTACACACCATTTGTTACTTCTTGGAGAGTGGTGTCTCCTAGATTGGCTAGGTGTCACTTGGGAGCCTCCGACAAGATTGTGGAGTTGAACCAAGGAGTTTGTAAGGGCAAGGAGATCACCTACTTCGTGAAGATCTACCGCTAGTGAGGCAAGTCCTTCGTGGGCGATGGCCATGGTGGGATAGACAAGGTTGCTTCTTCGTGGACCCTTTGTGGGTGGTTGCTTCTTCGTGGACCCTTCGTGGGTGGAACCCTGTGTGGACTCGCGCAACCGTTGCCCTTGGGTGGAGCCCTGTGTGGACTCGCGCAACCGTTACCCTTCGTGGGTTGAAGTCTCCATCAACGTGGATGTAGGATAGCACCACCTATCCGAACCACGAGAAAAACATCCGTGTCTCCAATTGCGTTTGAATTCTCCAAACCCTTCCCTTTACATTCTTGCAAGTTGCATGCTTTACTTTTCGCTGCCAATATACTCTTTGCATGCTTGCTTGAATTGTGTGATGATTGCTTGACTTGTCCTAAAATAGCTAAAATCTGCCAAGAACTAAAATTGGGAAAAGGTCAAGTTTTTATTTGGTCAAGTAGTCTAATCACCCCCCTCTAGACATACTTTCGATCCTACAAGTGGTATCAGAGCTTTGGTCTCCATTTTCTTGATCTCCATAGCTTTTGGTGGTCATAGCCTTGGTTTCACAACCTAGGAGAGTATGGCGTCTAGCGAGGGAAATTATCACCGTAGAGGTCCTTACTTTGATGGTACTAATTTTGCTAGTTGGAAGCATAAAATGAAAATGCATATTCTTGGACATAACCCCGCCGTTTGGGCTATTGTGTGTGTTGGTTTGCAAGGTGACTTCTTTGATGGGAGAGAACCAAACCGTGAAGCTACCGCGGATGAGTTGAAGATGTTGCAATACAATGCTCAAGCTTGTGATATTCTCTTCAACGGATTGTGCCCCGAAGAATTCAACAAAATCAGCCGTCTTGAGAATGCAAAGGAAATTTGGGACACTTTGATTGATATGCACGAAGGTACCGACTCCGTCAAGGAATCCAAGTTGGATGTGCTTCAAAGCCAACTTGACAAGTTCAAGATGAAGGATGGTGAAGGTGTCGCTGAAATGTACTCTAGGCTTCCTCTCATCACAAATGAGATTGCCGGCTTAGGAAGTGAAGATATGACCGATAGATTCATCATCAAGAAGATTCTAAGAGCCTTGGATGGAAAATATGATACCGTGTGCACATTAATCCAAATGATGCCCAATTACAAAGATCTCAAGCCAACGGAGGTGATTGGAAGAATTGTTGCTCATGAGATGTCACTTAAGGATAAAGAGGAACTTCACAATAAATCAAGTGGTGCCTATAAAGCCTCATGTGAAGCCCCTACATCATCAAGTGAGAAACAAGACTTCAATGAAGAATTGAGCTTAATGGTGAAGAACTTCAACAAGTTCTACAAGAGTAGAAGCAAAGATAGAAGCTCCAAGTCAAGGTCCTACAATGACAAAAGATCTTCTAGTCGAGAGCGAAACTGTTACAATTGTGGAAGACCCGGACACTATTCCAATGAGTGTACGGCTCCCTACAAGAGAAGAGAAGATTCTCCAAAAAGAAGAAGCAAAGGATCACCACCAAGACAGAGAAGGAGTAGAGATGATCGTTATGAACAAAGATACTCACGGAGAAGCAAGGATTCGGAAAGGAAGGAAAAATCATCAAGGAGCTACACAAGACGAAGACATCAAGCTCATGTTGGTGAATGGGTATCCGACTCCGACAGCCACTCCGAGAGAAGTTATCACCCCGACTCCGAAGATACTCAAGATGAAGGTGTTGCCGGTCTAGCACTTGTGTCAACCAACTCCTACGACATATTTGACTCACCAAATGAAGGAATTGGAAGATGCTTCATGGCCAAAGGTCCTAAGGTAACACACCCCGAGTATGTTGATTTCAATAGTGATGAAGATGACTTGTTAGGTGATGATTTGCTTGGTGACAACTCTAGTGATGAATACTATGATGAAAGACCAATTAATCATGCTAATCAAGATAAAACGAATGACAATGATAAGGAGAAGATTGAGGCTCTAACTAAAGAACTAAAAACTCTTAAGTTAGCTCATGACACTATCTTCGAAGATCATCGAGAACTTTTAAGGGCTCATGAGAAACTACGCTTTGAAAAGCTCAATCTTGAGCAAGAGCATGAGTTCTTAAAGGCAATCAATGATGATCTCCGCAAGAAAAGTTCTTCTTACATTGCCAAGCGTTTACTCTTATCCACTTACATGCCTCAAGTCAAGTCTAACAAGAAAGATTCTTCCTCTAGTAGTAACAATGATTATGCTAAATTCAATATTGTTGCTTCTAGTAGTTCTCTTGATTCCACTAATGATTCTCTTAGCCAAGTTACACTTGAGCAAGAAAATAGCTTATTGAAGGGAATTATAGAGAAAGGAGTGTACAAAAGCCTTGCCGGGAGTAAGCAATTCGAGGAAATTGTGCGCAAGCAAGGAATGCACCGGAAGAATCAAGGTGTTGGTTTTGAACAAAAGTTTAATGCCAATGGAGTTGAATGGGAAGAAGATCAATACCCCAAGACAAAGTTTGTCCCTTAACAAGAGAAGTATACTTCTTTCAAGGGGACACAAGCTCAAGATGATCTTCCACCACAAAACTACGAGCAAAAAGGCAAGGACAAGCTTCAAGAGGAAATTGATGCATTTGAAGAAGCTCCTAAGACCTTAGTCAAGTGGATTCCCAAGACTACTTCGAGTTCCACTTCATCAAGTACGACTACAACTCCAAGGATTCCCATCAAGATGATGTGGATCCAAAAGAAGAAGAACTAGAGAGTTCTTGAGGGTGACTCCGCCAACATACTTCACTCTTATCATTTTGGCAAGAACAAGTGCAATCAACTTCCACATCTTGCACTAGTTCAAGGAGTCACAAACCCTCTTGTTGGTAAGACAAGGGACAAGGTAACCTAAAGGTTTTCATGGACATCATCTTTTGTGTGCATCACTCTATGTCTATGGATATCCTTGTTTGTTCCTTGTGGGACTAACCCATGTAGGTATTGAAAGTGCAATTCACTCAAATGGATAGCTCCAAGAGATCTACATCAACATTGAGCATCCACATCTTCAATATCTACATGAAGTCATCATCGACAAAACCCAAGATTAGTTCATCCCTCTTAGGGGGGATATCACATCTAGGGGGAGCTTTACTCTAAGACTTGAGCTAAAGCAACTCTAAAGATGTGAACACAACAATGCTTTATGTAAAAGTGGTAACCCCACTTGAGCTTAAATGATGAGTATGACCTATGATCAAGTGTTCTCACTTGACTCCTAAGTCAATATACTCATATATAGATGACCTAGTCATCGCAAATTGCTTGATAGATGCTAGAATTGGTTGTGCATGCCTTGCCACATATTTCATTTGCCATCTTATTGTGTGAGCATGCTGGTTGCATATTTTACTCATTCGAGGACATCCACTTGTTGTTTTGATTGTTTGGTTTTATCTTCTTTTGCCAAGTGGATGGACAAGAATGCCTAAGAACCTCATCTAGCTATCTATGCTTTTCTCGTCTCAAACTCTATTCATGCTGCATCACAAAATTTGATCAAGTCAGATTTGAACCACTCTGTGTGAGGAGCGCTCGGAGTCCCCGATTCGTCATAGACTTAAACTTCCAAAACCTCTTTATGATTCTCGGTCTGACCGATACTCCACTTCGGTCCTACCGAGATCATTAAGTTGATCTAGGTTTCGATCTCGGTGCAACCGATTTGAACCTTTCGGTCACACCGAGTTTCAATAACTGCATGCAGTTATGAATCTTGGTGCCACCGAGTTGTTCCACTCGGTCACACCGACAGGGTCGGGCTATATATAGTCACGGGCAAAATTTGGAAATTTCTCCGAACCCCTTCGCCCGCGCGATAGCCTGCTCTGCCCTCGAGGTCTCCGGATCGTCTTCTCGCCGCTAGCAGCCTCCAGTCGCTGGTCTCCATCACCGTCAATGGGATTTCTGCCCCGCCGTTGCCGCCGTAGCAAGTCCCCGCCGAACTAGGGTATGGACTTGATCTTTGTGCTATTCCTCAATCTGATTCCTAGCACATTGTGATCATATTGTTTCTAGCCACGTTTGATAAACTCCTATCCAGTCAAACACTCATAGATTAGGTTTGATTCGAAAATTCTAGGTTTAGGTCTCCGCCGAAACCATCTCGGACCCACCAAGTTGAAAAACTCGGTCCCACCGATTTGGCTTATGCCATTGCACAAGTGAGACTCGGTCTAACCGAGAATTACTTATCGGTGTGACCGATTTTTGAACTCAGTGAAACCCTAGCAGTCTCGATGCCACCAAACTGTGACTCGGTCCTACCGAGTTCACTAGTTTAGGTTCCAAAACTGCTTCGGTATCACCGAGTTTGAAAGTCGGTAGATCCGAGATGATTTCAGTGGGAAACTAAAACTAGGTTTTTGAATTATTCTTTTGCAAAAATCTCTGCATTTTGTGATGTTCATCCACTCTATCTCCTCTATAATCTATTCACAGGGTCAGTAGTCAGTTTGCATCATGTCAGACCAGAGTGACAGCCAAAACTTGTCAGAGCAGCAAGTAGTGATGAGTGAGGGCACTAGTCCCTCAAGTTCTTCTGATGAAGGCAGCAGGAGCACTCCTAGCAATCTGCCAAAGGCTGCCATGAGACAAAGGAAGAAGAAAACTTCAGACTCTGAAGATGAGGACTATGTGGCGGAGGAAGAGGCCACTTCCAAGAGAATTGAGCCAGCCCAAGGCACTAAGCCAGGTCTGAAGATCAAAAGGCCAGCAGGCAGGCAACCCATGTCAAAGGCTAGAGCCTCGACTGAGAAGTCCACTTCCCAAGAGCCAGCTGCAGCTGAGGGCAAGAAAAGAAAGGAGAGGGTGAAGAAGACTGTGGCTAGGGTACTTGGCAAAGCTTCCATCATGGAAGAGGAGGAAGAAGAAGAGGAGGCAGCTGCACCAGCGCCCAAGGCACCCAAGCTTATGGGAGATGCCATAAAATCAGGGGGAGCTGCTTCCAAAGCCAAGTCAGCTCCAAAGCCAAAGCCCAAGAGGAATACACGGAGCATCCCTGCAGCTGAAAAGAACAAGGCCCTAGTGCCTGAGACTATTGCAGAGGATGAGGAAGAAAATGTCCTTCGGAAGCTCAAGCCCAAGATCCCAGACCATAACGATGCTCATCCTATGGCTGAGGATATGAAGCTCAGGAGAGACTCAGGGCTCAGGAAATGGAGAGAAGCAGACCCATATGCTTCAAGGAGAAGGACTGTCGTGGACTACAGGTTTCACACCAAGGAGCAGCAGGATTTCTATGAGACTGTGCTGTTAGATAAGAAGCCCATTGTCTGTGATATGCGTTGGGTTGATTGGACATACATCAAGGACAACGAGGAGCACTATCCTGGAGTGCAAGACAGCTTCATAGCTTGTGGAGTAGCTGACTTTGTTGGGCAGAAGCTCACAAAGTGGAACGAAGAACTCATCATGCAGTTCTACTCCACAGCTCACTTTTATCCAGATGGGAGGATCACATGGATGTCTGAGGGTACAAGGTACCAATCTATAGTGGTTGAGTGGGCACAGATCATAAATGCCCCAGAGGAGCAAGATGATGACTTGGATATCTACGCCAAGAAGAAGATGGACCATAACTCCATGTCCAATATGTACAAGGAAATTCCCAATGAAGCACTTGATACCTTCAAGTTTGGCTCAGTACATTACCTTCTGTCAGGGCTCCCGACGATCAATTGGATACTAAGGCACACCTTATTGCCTAAGTCTGGAGATCACAAGATGATCAGAGGCCATGCTATCAACTTGCTACATGTGTTTGATGTGCCTCAGAAGTTCAAGGTGATGAGCCTCATAGTGGAAACGATTAAGAGGACTGCAGCGGATCAAAAGAGGAGCTGCGGATATGCCCCTCAAATTCAGGAGCTCATCAACTCCAAAATGGGCACGGGCATATATCTGTTGGACAAAGAACACCTGCCCATCCGTCCAGATTTTGAGGACAATGAAGTTGTCATGACTGAGAACGAGCCATCATCTGCCCAAGCATTTGCAAAGAAGGAGAAGGCGGGGAAGGAGAAAGCTACCAAGATGCCTACCCAAGAGGAGGCATCTGAATACTTCTTGAAGACCAAACAAGAGCAGCTTGGTTACTTGATTGCATCCACGCTGAGGATTGAGCAAAGTCTAGCCACCCTCACTAAGAATCAGCAGAGCCTAGAGAGGATCATGGAACAGAAGTTCTATGACTTGGATGTCAAGGTAACGGAAGTTCAGTCTGTAGTGGAGCAGCTTCAGGAGGACATGCAGGAGAGGAGAGACAGGACTACCACTCATACCTTTGCCAGAGTGCCATGAGGCCCGAGGTCATCTGCCGTGCCAGTTGCTGGCACCATAGCCACCACTTCAGCACCAGCTACAGCCTCAGTTCCACCAGCTCCAGCGTCTACTTCAGCTCCAACTCCAGCGACTACTTCAACATCTACAGAAGCCTTCATCCTTGGAGTGATCCGGACTCCACCACCACCTGAAGATCAAGCCTGAGCGTCGATGTAGCACTATGCATTTTCTAGGAACTTTTTGGTAACTTGTTGCCAAAGGGGGAGAAGATGTATAGATCATAGGCTTCGAGAGAGAGAGTGTTGCTTTTCTCTCTTGCTTTATTTGGTGGTTTTTCGAACTTGTTTGCTTTTGAGTGCTTGAGATACTACGTTATTATTTGTGATACATTGATGATCATGTGTTTGATCATAAGCTACACTTAATGTTTGCTTAATGCTTGCTTAAATATTATCATTCTATCTATCGTTTGTGATCATTCATTGTTCTTGGTGATGAGTGCATGTATTTCATTCTTATCATTTTTTAGCGCTCCACCAAGATGTATGTGACATGGAAGAGTAACCCATAATTCTAATTCTTTGTGCATTTGCAGTCCAAAAGCAAATTTTAAATATGCACAAATTTAGGGGGAGCTCTTACTTATCACATACTTCTCAAAGCGACGATAAATTTCATGGTTATTATCTTTTGTCGAAGCTTTGATCTATATGTTGTCATCAATTACCAAAAAGGGGGAGATTGAAAGTGCAACTATCCCTAGGTGGTTTTGGTAATTCATAACAACATATAGCTCATTGAGCTAATGCTATTCCAAGATGATTGTTTCAGGAAAGCTCAATGATTGGCATGGCATGGATGTGAAAGTGGAACCCTCAAAATGCTAAGGACAAAGGATTGGCTCAAGCTCAAAAGCTCAAGACTCTTCATTTTATATTTTAGTGATCCAAGATCACATTGAGTCCTTAGGAAAAGCCAATACTATTAAGGAGGGATGAGTTGTTGCTTAATGAGCCTCTTGCTTCATGTGCTTAGTGATATGCTCCAAAACCCTCAACTATTTTTCCATATACACATATGACCTAAACCCTAAGCCAAACTCGGTCCTACCGATTCTTCCTATCCGGCACCACCGAGTTTCACTTGTCATTAGCCACTGCCAAACCCTAGCAATTCGGTCCTACCGATAGGGATCTCGGTCTCACCGAGATGGGGTTGCAAACTCTCTGTTTCCCTTTTGTAACTTTTCGGTCCCACCGAAAGAGCGAATCGGTCCCACCGAGATTGCAATGTAAACTCAGTGTTTCCCCTTTGTAACTTTTCGGTCTCACCGAGTTCCACTCGGTCTCACCGAAAAAGAGCAAATCGGTCCCACCGAGTTTGCCTGACCAACTCTCTGGTTAGCTAGTTACCAAATTCAGTCTCACCGAGTTTGTGTAATCGGTCTCACCGAGATTACGTTATGCCCAAACCCTAACCGAATCGGTCCTACCGAGTTGCATGTCGGTCCCACCGAAATCACTAACGGTCACTAAGTTTACATTTTCGGTCCGACCGAGTTCATTGATTCGGTCCCACCGAGATTGGAAAACTGTGTAACGGTTGGATTTTGTGTGGAGGCTATATATACCCCTCCACCTATTTCTCATTCAGTGAGAGAGCCATCAGAACACAGAAACCATTCCAACTCATATGTTCTGAGAGAGAACCACCTACTCATGTGTTGAGACCAAGATATTCCATTCCTACCATATGAATCTTGATCTCTAGCCTTCCCAAGTTGCTTTCCACTCAAATCTTCTTTCCACCAAATCCAAATCCTATGAGAGAGAGTTGAGTGTTGGGGAGACTATCATTTGAAGCACAAGAGCAAGGAGTTCATTACCTACACACCATTTGTTACTTCTTGGAGAGTGGTGTCTCCTAGATTGGCTAGGTGTCACTTGGGAGCCTCCGACAAGATTGTGGAGTTGAACCAAGGAGTTTGTAAGGGCAAGGAGATCGCCTACTTCGTGAAGATCTACCACTAGTGAGGCAAGTCCTTCGTGGGCGATGGCCATGGTGGGATAGACAAGGTTGCTTCTTCGTGGACCCTTTGTGGGTGGTTGCTTCTTCGTGGACCCTTCGTGGGTGGAGCCCTGTGTGGACTCGCGCAACCGTTGCCCTTGGGTGGAGCCCTGTGTGGACTCGCGCAACCGTTACCCTTTGTGGGTTGAAGTCTCCATCAACGTGGATGTAGGATAGCACCACCTATCCGAACCACGGGAAAAACATCCGTGTCTCCAATTGCGTTTGAATTCTACAAACCCTTCCCTTTACATTCTTGCAAGTTGCATGCTTTACTTTCCGCTGCCAATATACTCTTTGCATGCTTGCTTGAATTGTGTGATGATTGCTTGACTTGTCCTAAAATAGCTAAAATCTGCCAAGAACTAAAATTGGGAAAAGGTTAAGTTTTTATTTGGTCAAGTAGTCTAATCACCCCCCCTCTAGACATACTTTCGATCCTACATATGTCTTGCGTGGGATAACCGTGGTGACAATGGGTTATTCTATTGATTCACTTGATGTATGTTTTGGTGATCAACTTGCGGGTTCCGCCCATGAACCTATGCATGGGGGTTGGCACACGTTTTCGTCTTGACTCTCCGGTAGAAACTTTGGGGCACTCTTTGAAATACTTTGTGTTGGTTTGAATAGATGAATCTAAGATTGTGTGATGCATATCGTATAATCATACCCGCGGATACTTGAGGTGACATTGGAGTATCTAGGTGATATTAGGGTTTTGATTGATTTGTGTCTTAAGGTGTTATTCTAGTACAAACTCTAGGGCTGTTTGTGACACTTATAGGAATAGCCCAACGGATTGATTGGAAAGAATAACTTTGAGGTGGTTTCGTACCCTACCATAATTTCTTCGTTTGTTCTTCGTTATTAGTGACTTTGGAGTGACTCTTTGTTGCATGTTGTGGGATAGTTATGTGATCCAATTATGTTATTAATGTTGAGAGAACTTGCACTAGTGAAAGTATGAACCCTAGGCCTTGTTTCAACGCATTGCAATACCGTTTGTGCTCACTTTTATCATTAGTGAAATTACTGTTTTTATATTTTCAGATTACAAAAACCTTTATCTACCATCCATATACCACTTGTATCACCATCTCTTCGCCGAACTAGTGCACCTATACAATTTACCATTGTATTGGGTGTGTTGGGGACACAAGAGACTCTTTGTTATTTGGTTGCAGGGTTGCTTGAGAGAGACCATCTTCATCCTACGCCTCCTATGGATTGATAAACCTTAGCTCATCCACTTGAGGGAAATTTGCTACTGTCCTACAAACCTCTGCACTTTGAGGCCCAACAACGTCTACAAGAAGAAGGTTGTGTAGTAGACATCAGCGGCACTCCGCCTCCTTCTCCGCCTGCGCCGGCGCGCCCGAGCAGCCAGTCTCCTTCTCCGCCTCGCCAGCAAGGGTGGAAGAGACCCGCCACCACTACGGCTGCTCCGGCGCATCGTAGTCCTTCTCCTCCATCTCATAAGCAAGCACGAAAGAAGACAGCCGCAACCGCTCCGTCTGCTCCGGCGCCTAGCAGTACAGCCAGAGGTGGGAGGCAATACAGATTCGGTCCACCTCTCAAGCCTCTAGAGAAGTTACCATATGAGAGGACCGTGGAAGAAAACGTGAAGATCATGGAAAAAGAAGTGAAGGACTTCTTTGAAGGGGTGAAAGCAAAGAGACATCCACCTCCAGAGGAGAAGGTAGATCCGGTGAAAGCAAAGCGCACTATAGATGCCCTGAGGAAACCACCAAAGTCTCCACTGAAAAACAACTACGAGCGCATTACTGCAAAGGTATATATCGAAGCGGAGCAGTCGAGAAGTACTAACAGTGATCGAAGGTTAGCAGAACGACGAGTTGGGAAAAATGTTGGGGACGTAGTAATTTCAAAAAAAAATCCTACGCACACGCAAGATCATGGTGATGCATAGCAACGAGAGGGGAGAGTGTTGTGTACGTACCCTCGTAGACCGGCAATGGAAGCGTTGACACAACGTAGAGGAAGTAGTCGTACGTCTTTCCGATCCGACCGATCCAAGTGCCGAACGTACGACACCTCCGAGTTCTGCACACGTTCAACTCGGTGACGTCCCTCGAGCTCCGATCCAGCCGAGTGTTGAGGGAGAGTTTCGTCAGCACGACGGCGTGATGACGGTGATGATGTTCTACCGAGGCAGGGCTTCGCCTAAGCACCGCTACGATATGACCGAGGTGGAATATGGTGGAAGGGGGCACCGCACACATCTAAGGAACGATCACAAAGATCAACTTGTGTGTCATGAGGTGCCCCCCTGCCCCCATATATAAAGGAGGGAGGGGGGAGGTGCGGCCGGCCCCTAGGGGTGCGCCTGGAGGAGTCCTACTCCCATTGGGAGTAGGACTCCCCCCTCTTGCCTTGTTGGAGAAGGAAAGGGGAAGGGGGAAAGAGGAAAGGGGGGCGCCGCCCCCCCTTCCTTGTCCTATTCGGACTAGGGGGGAGGGGGCGCGCGCCCTGCCCTGGCCGGCCCTCCTCTTCTCCCTTAGGGCCCATGTAGGCCCATTAACCCCCCGGGGGGGGGGGTTCCAGTAACCCCCCAATACTCCGGTAAAATCCCGATTTTACCCGGAACGATTCCGATATCCAAATATAGGCCTCCAATATATCAATCTTTATGTCTTGACCATTTCGAGACTCCTCGTCATGTCCGTGATCACATCTGGGACTCCGAACAACCTTCAGTACATCAAAACACAAAAACCCTAATTACGATCATCACTGAACTTTAAACGTGCGGACCCTACGGGTTCGAGAACTATGTAGACATGACTGAGACATGTCTCCGGTCAATAACCAATAGCGGAACCTGGATGCTCATATTGGTTCCTACATATTCTACGAAGATCTTTATCGGTCAAACCGCATAACAACATACGTTTGTTCCCTTTGTCATCGGTATGTTACTTGCCCGAGATTCGATCGTCGGTATTCCAATACCTAGTTCAATCTCGTTACCGGCAAGTCTCTTTACTCGTTCCGTAATACATCATTCCACAACTAACTCATTAGTTGCAATGGTTGCAAGGCTTAAGTGATGTGCATTACCGAGAGGGCCAAGAGATACCTCTCCGACAATCGGAGTGACAATCCTAATCTCGATATACGCCATCCCAACAAGTACCTTTGGAGACACCTGTAGAGCACCTTTATAATCACCCAGTTACGTTGTGACGTTTGGTAGCACACAAAGTGTTCCTCCGGTAAACGGGAGTTTCATAATCTCATAGTCATAGGAACATGTATAAGTCATGAAGAAAGCAATAGCAACAAACTAAACGATCAAGTGCTATGCTAACGGAATGGGTCAAGTCAATCACATCATTCTCTAATGATGTGACCCCGTTAATCAAATGACAACTCATGTCTATGGCTAGGATACTTAACCATCTTTGATTCAACGAGCTAGTCAAGTAGAAGCATACTAGTGACATACTGTTTGTCTATGTATTCACACATGTATTATGTTTCCGGTTAATACAATTCTAGCATGAATAATAAACATTTACCATGATATAAGGAAATAAATAATAACTTTATTATTGCCTCTAGGGCATATTTCCTTCAGTCTCCCACTTGCACTAGAGTCAATAATCTAGTTCACATCGCCATGTGATTTAAGATCAATAGTTCACATCACCATGTGATTAACACCCATAGTTCACATCGTCATGTGACCAACACCCAAAAGGTTTACTAGAGTCAATAATCTAGTTCACATCGCTATGTGATTAATACCCAAAGAGTACTAAGGTGTGATCATGTTTTGCTTGTGAGGGAAGTTTAGTCAAGGGTCTGCCGCATTCAGATCCGTATGTATTTTGCAAATTTCTATGTCAACAATGCTCTGCACGGAGCTACTCTAGCTAATTGCTCCCACTTGCAATATGTATCCAGATTGAGACTTTGAGTCATGTGGATCAGTGTCAAAACTTGCATCAACGTAACCCTTTACGACGAACCTTTTGTCACCTCCATAATCGAGAAACATATCCTTATTCCACTAAGGATAATTTTGACCAATGTCCAGTGATCTACTCCTAGATCACTATTGTACTCCCTTGCCAAACACAGGGCAGGGTATACAATAGGTCTGGTACACAGCATGGCATACTTTATAGAACCTATGGCTGAGGCATAGGGAATGACTTTCATTCTCTCTCTATCTTCTGTCGTGGTCTGGTTTTGAGTCTTACTCAGTTTCACACCTTGTAACACAGGCAAGAACTCTTTCTTTGACTGTTCCATTTTGAACTACTTCAAAATCTTGTCAAGGTATGTACTCATTGAAAAACTTATCAAGCGTCTTGATCTATCGCTATAGATCTTGATGCTCAATATGTAAGCAGCTTCACCAAGGTCTTTCTTTGAAAAACTCCTTTCAAACATTCCTTTATGCTTTGCAGAATAATTCTACATTATCTCCGATCAACAATATGTCATTCACATACACTTATCAGAAATGTTGTAGTGCTCCCACTCATTTTCTTGTAAATACAGGCTTCACCGCAAGTCTGTATAAAACTATATGCTTTGATCAACTTATCAAAGCGTATATTCCAACTCCGAGATGCTTGCACCAGTCCATAGATGGATCGCTAGAGCTAGCATATTTTGTTAGTACCTTTAGGATTGACCAAACCTTCTGGTTGCATCATATACAACTCTTCTTTAATAAATCCATTAAAGAATGCAATTTTATTTATCCGTTTGCCAGATTTCATAAAATGCGGCAATTGCTAACATGATTCGGACAGACTTAAGCATAGATACGAGTGAGAAACTCTCATCGTAGTCAACACCTTGAACTTGTCAAAAACCTTTTTGCGACAATTCTAGCTTTGTAGATAGTAACACTATTATCAGCGTCCGTCTTCCTCTTGAAGATCCATTTAATCTCAATGGCTCGCCGATCATTGGGCAAGTCAATCAAAGTCCATACTTTGTTCTCATACATGGATCTCATCTCATATTTCATGGCCTCAAGCCATTTCGCGGAATCTGGGCTCATCATCGCTTCCTCATAGTTCGTAGGCTCGTCATGGTCAAGTAACATGACCTCCAGAACAGGATTACTGTACCACTCTGGTGTGGATCTCACGCTGGTTTACCTACGAGGTTCGGTAGTAACTTGATCTGAAGTTATATGATCATCATCATTAGCTTCCTCACTAATTGGTGTAGTAGTCACAGTAACAGATTTTTGTGATGAACTACTTTCCAATAAGGGAGCAGGTACAGTTACCTCATCAAGTTCTACTTTCCTCCCACTCACTTCTTTTCGAGAGAAACTCCTTCTCTAGAAAGGATCCATTCTCAGCAATGAATATCTTGCTTTCGGATCTGTGATAGAAGGTGTACCCAACATTTTCTTTTGGGTATCCTATGAAGACGCACATCTCCAATTTGGGTTTGAGCTTATCAGGTTGAAACTTTTTCATATAAGCATTGTAACCTCAAACTTTAAGAAACGACAGCTTAGGTTTCTTGCCAAACCATAGTTCATACGGTGTCGTCTCAACGGATTTAGATAGTGCCCTATTTAACGTGAATGTAGTTATCTCTAATGCATAACCTCAAAACTATAGTGGTTAATCGGTAAGAAAGATCATAGATTGCACTATATCCAATAATAGTACGGTTATGACGTTCGGACACACCATTATGCTGTGGTGTTCCAGGTGGCACGATTTTGTGAAACTATTCCACATTGTTTTAATTGAAGACCAACCTCGTAACTCAAATATTTGTCTCTGCGATCAGATCGTAGAAACTTTATTTTCTTGTCACGATGATTTTCCACTTCACTCTGAAGTTTTTGAACTTTTCAAATGTTTCAGACTTATGTTTGATCAAGTAGATATACCCATATCTGCTCAAATCATCTGTGAAGTTCAGAAAATAATGATACCCGCCGTGAGCCTCAACATTCATCGGACTGCATACATCAGTATGTATTATTTCCAGTAAGTCAGATGCTTGCTCCATTGTTTCGGAGAACGGGGTCTTAGTCATCTTGCCCATGAGGAACGGTTCGCAAGCATCAACTGATTCATAATCAAGTGATTCCAAAAGCCCATCAGCATGGATTTTCTTCATGCGCTTTACACCAATATGACATAAACGGCAGTGCCACAAATAAGTTGCACTATCATTATTAACTTTGCATCTTTTGGCTTCAATATTATGAGAATGTGTATCACCACGATCGAGATCCAACAAACCATTTTCATTGGGTGTATGACCATAGAAGGTTTTATTCATGTGAACGGAACAACAATTTATTCTCTTACTTAAATGAATAACCGTATTGCAATAAACATGATCAAATCATATTCATGCTCAACGCAAACACCAAATAACACTTATTTAGGTTCAACACTAATCCCGAAAGTATAGGGAGTGTGCGATGATGATCATATCAATCTTGGAACCACTTCCAACACACATCGTCACTTCACCCTTAACTAGTCTCTGTTCATTCTGCAACTCCCATTTCGAGTTACTACTCTTAGCAACTGAACCAGTATCAAATACCGAGGAGTTGCTACGAACACTAGTAAAATACACATCAATAATCTGTATATCAAATATACCTTTGTTCACTTTGCCATCCTTCTTATCCACCAAATACTTGGGGCAGTTTCGCTTCTAGTGACCAGTCCCTTTGCAATAGAAGCACTTAGTCTCAGGCTTAGGACCAGACTTGGGCTTCTTCACTTGAGCAACAACTTGCTTGCCGTTCTTCTTGAAGTTCCCTTTCTTTCCCTTTGCCCTTTTCTTGAAACTAGTGGTCTTGTTAATCATCAATACTTGATGCTCTTTCTTGATTTCTACCTTCATCGATTTCATCATCATGAAAAGCTCGGGAATCGTTTTCATCATCCCTTGCATACTATAGTTTATCATGAAGTTCTACTAACTTGGTGATGGTGACTAGAGAATTCTGTCAATCACTATTTTATCTGGAAGATTAACTCCCACTTGATTCAAGCGATTGTAGTACCCAGACAATCTGAACACATGCTCACTGCTTGAGCTATTCTCCTCCATCTTTTAGCTATAGAACTTGTTGGAGACTTCATATCTCTCAACTTGGGTATTTGCTTGAAATATTAACTTCAACTCCTGGAACATCCATATGATCCATGACATTCAAAATGTCTTTGAAGTCTCGATTCTAAGCTGTTAAGCATGGTGCACTAAACTATCAAGTAGTCATCATATTGAGCTAGCCAAACGTTCATGACGTCTGCATCTGCTCCTGCAATAGGTATGTCACCTAGCGATGCATTAAGGACATAATTCTTCTGTGCAGCAATGAGGATAAACCTCAGACCACGGATCCAATCCGCATCATTGCTACTAACATCTTTCAACTTAGTTTTCTCTAGGAACATATCAAAAATGAAACAGGGAGCTAAACGCGAGCTATTGATCTACAACATAGATATGCTAATACTACCAGGACCAAGTTCATGATAAATTTAAGTTCAATTAATCATATTACTTAAGAACTCCCACTTAGAAAGACATCCCTCTAATCTTCTAAGTGATCACGTGATCCAAATCAACTAAACCATAATCGATCATCACGTGAAATGGAGTAGTTTTCAATGGTGAACATCACTATGTTGATCATATCTACTATATGATTCACGCTCGACCTTTCGGTCTCAATGTTCCGAGGCCATATCTGCATATGCTAGGCTCGTCAAGTTTAACCTGAGTATTCTGCGTGTGCAAAACTGGCTTGCACCCGTTGTAGATGGACGCAGAGCTTATCACACCCAATCATCACGTGGTGTCTGGGCACGACGAACTTTGGCAATGGTGCACACTCAGGGAGAACACTTTTATCTTGAAATTTAGTGAGAGATCATCTTATAATGCTACTGTCAATTAAAGCAAGATAAGATGCAATCAATATAAGTGATATGATATGGCCGTCATCATCTTGTACTTGTGATCTCCATCTCCGAAGTACCGTCATGATCACCATCGTCACCGGCGCGACACCTTGATCTCCATCATAGCATCGTTGTCATCTCGCCAATCTTATGCTTCCACGACTATCGCTACCGCTTAGTGATAAAGTAAAGCATTACAGCGCGATTGCATTGCATGCAATAAAGCGACAACCATATGGCTCCTGCCAGTTGCCGATAACTCGGTTACAAAACATGATCATCTCATACAATAAAATTTAGCATCATGTCTTGACCATATCACATCACAACATGCCCTGCAAAAACAAGTTAGACGTTCTCTACTTTGTTGTTGCAAGTTTTACGTGGCTGCTACGGGCTTAGCAAGAACCGTTCTTACCTACGCATCAAAACCACAACGATAGTTTGTCAAGTTGGTGCTGTTTTAACCTTCGCAAGGACTGGGCATAGCCACACTCGATTCAACTAAAGTTGGAGAAACTGACATCCGCCAACCACCTGTGTGCAAAGCACGTCGGTAGAAGCAATCTCGCGTAAGCGTACGCATAATGTCGGTCTAGGCCGCTTCATCCAACAATACCGCCGAACCAAAGTATGACATGCTGGTAAGCAGTATGACTTATATCGCCCACAACTCACCTGTGTTCTACTCGTGCATATAACATCAACGCATAAAACCTGGCTCGGATGGAACCTGTGTGCAAAGTACGTCTTCCTGATCCGACCGATCCAAGTACCGAACGTACGGCACCTCCGAGTTCTGCACACGTTCAACTCCGTGACGTCCCTCGAGCTCCGATCCAACCGAGTGTTGAGGGAGAGTTTCGTCAGCACGACGGTGTGATGACGGTGATGATGTTCTACCGATGCAGGGCTTCGCCTAAGCACTGCTATGATATGACTGAGGTGGAATATGGTGGAAGGGGCACCGCACACGGCTAAGGAACGATCACGAAGATCAACTTGTGTGTCATGGGGTACCCCCATGCCCCCGTATATAAAGGAGGGAGGGGGGTGTGGCCGGCCCCTAGGGGTGCGCCTGGAGGAGTCTTACTCCCACCGGGAGTAGGACTCCCCCCTCTTGCCTTGTTGGAGAAGGAAAGGGGAAGGGGGAAAGAGGAAAGGGGGGCGCCCCCCCCCTTCCTTGTCCTATTCGGACTAGGGGGGAGGGGACGCGCGGCCTGCCCTGGCCGGCCCTCCTCTTCTCCCTTAGGGCCCATGTAGGCCCATTAACCCCCCGGGGGGGGGGGTTCCGGTAACCCCCCGATACTCCGGTAAAATCCCGATTTTACCCGAAACGATTTCGATATCCAAATATAGGCTTCCAATATATCAATCTTTATGTCTCGACCATTTCGAGACTCCTCGTCATGTCTGTGATCACATCCGGGACTCCGAACAACCTTTGGCACATCAAAACACAAAAACCTAATTACGATCGTCACTGAACTTTAAGCGTGCGGACCCTATGGGTTCGAGAACTATGTAGACATGACCGAGACACGTCTCCGGTCAATAACCAATAGTGGAACCTGGATGCTCATATTGGTTCCTACATATTCTACGAAGATCTTTATCGGTCAAACCGCATAACAACATACGTTTGTTCCCTTTGTCATCGGTATGTTACTTGCCCGAGATTCGATCATCGGTATTCCAATACCTAGTTCAATCTCGTTACCGGCAAGTCTCTTTACTCATTCCGTAATACATCATTCCGCAACTAACTCATTAGTTGCAATGCTTGCAAGGCTTAAGTGATGTGCATTACCGAGAGGGCCAAAGATACCTCTCCGACAATCGGAGTGACAAATCCTAATCTCGAAATACGCCAACCCAACAAGTACCTTTGGAGACACCTGTAGAGCACCTTTATAATCACCCAGTTATGTTGTGACGTTTGGTAGCACACAAAGTGTTCCTCCGATAAACGGGAGTTGCATAATCTCATAGTCATAGGAACGTGTATAAGTCATGAAGAAAGCAATAGCAACAAACTAAACGATCAAGTGCTATGCTAACGGAATGGGTCAAGTCAATCACATCATTCTCTAATGATGTGACCCCGTTAATCAAATGACAACTCATGTCTATGACTAGGAAACTTAACCAGCTTTGATTCAACGAGCTAGTCAAGTAGAGGCATACTAGTGACATACTGTTTGTCTATGTATTCACACATGTATTATGTTTCCGGTTAATACAATTCTAGCATGAATAATAAACATTTACCATGATATAAGGAAATAAATAATAACTTTATTATTGCCTCTAGGGCATATTTCCTTCAAAAAAATTGCCCAGCTCGGCGAACAAGTGGACCAATCGTGCCCCCCCCCCTGCTCAAGGTGTCTAGCGATATCGTCGCTAATGATCCGAGGATGGTGCCCGGTTATAGCAATCTTGAAGATTACCTTCCCGATGATGTACATTATGTTTTCTTGAAGGTGGAAGAACACAAATACCATTACGGGAAGCCTCTTGTCAAAGATGAAAGATCTCTAACAACGATGATGTGAAGATTCCATGATTGGTACATGAAAACCTATAGAGAGTCTGGGGGGACGAATACTTTGTATCTGAGAGTTAAAGAGGAGCACGACCTCGTTGGAATTGATTTGTTGACTATTCCATTTGAGGAGTTCTTTCAGTTTTTCAATCAAAAGGCCCTCGATAAATTAACGGTCACTTGCTACTGTCTGTAAGTACTACTTCTGTCATTAAGTCTCTATATATAGCTCAGCTCTTTCATTGCATGTATTTATAATTATCCTCACTATATTATGCAGATTGAAGATCGTCGAGTGCAGAAAAGCAGAAATGTATGATATTGGGTTCATTAACACAAATCTCATAGATGAATTTCAGGTTAAAAAGAGCGCCAAAGATGTTGAGGCCAACTTGCTCAAATCATTGATAATAAATCAAAACAAAGATAAAATACTCTTTCCTTACAACTTCAAGTGAGTGTTACTGTCTTGTGCATATTCGGTTTCCCTTATTACTCGAGCGAGGTTATAGTAATGTAATTGATGAGTTATGCATGCGTGCGCAGCTTCCACTATATTCTCCTCGAGATTAAGCTTGAGCAGGGACTAGTAACCGTCTTAGACTCGAGACAAAAAGATCCCGAGACCTATGCGGGCATGACTAAAATTCTCAACAAGTATGTTCAATTGATCATTATCGCACCATATCGGCAACTTTTTGTTCATTTCCTGATATCTCAAGTAATAATTATTTTCTTTGTCTTGCAGGGTTTGGAAAAAGTTCACCGAAGAAGCTCCGGGACTGCCGAAGGAGCTGCGATATACATACCCGAAAGTAAGTACTACTAGCTAGCTAGTTCCGCGCATCTCCCGTTGATTCTAGCTACTTTCATCAATGCCATTTATAATGCTTCATTATTAGTTTGATTGACCTCTATTTCTCGTAAAGTGCTTGTGGCAGGAACAAGGGAATGATTATTGTGGATACTACATGTGCGAGTTCATCTACAACGCGACTTGCAAAGACAAGCGGGGCTACTCTAAAAGACAATTTGATGTGCGTAAGCAATAATATTCACAATTTCATTTTATTACACCATCATTTCTTTTGAGTTTCATTCATATATATGTATTAACCACCTTCTTCAAATTAGACATGGGAGATGCGGAATGAACTCCTACCAGAAGATCGCATGAAAGCAATTCAAGAGGAATTGGCGGGATTCTTTCTTGACCACGTCATCAATAAAGCCGGAGAATACCATATGGAACTTGATTTCAAATGCTAGGGGATTGTAAGAGATCTTACATATTGTATATGTATGTAGCCAGTAGCGTCGGTAGATAATACGAAAACTTGTTGTTCGACCAATCTCTAAGAAAAGGAGAGGTCGATCACTTCTCTCGGTATGCATGACGAACTTCCGTACTTAATGGTTTCCTTCATTTTCTTACTAGCTAGTGTGTCGAGGGCCTCTCTATACGTATAGTACGTAGCGTCGACCAAGCACGGAGATAAGAGAGGACACTTCTGTCTATTAATTAATTAGCTACCTAACACAATATATGAAACACCTTAATTAACCATACAAAACCCTCAAATCCTCCCCCCTTTCAGAAAAAAAACAAAAACCCTAACCCTTGAAAAGTTGACGCGTGGATGCCTTTTGGTCCCGGTTGGTGCCACCAATCGGAACCAAAGGCCGTCCTGCCTGGGCTCGCAGCACCGGCCACGTGGAGACCCATCGGTCCCGGTTCGTGTAAGAACCGGGACTAAAGGCCTTGGGCTTTAGTAATGACCCTTTAGTCCTGGTTCAAGAACCGGGACAAATGGGCCTTACGAACCGGGACAATAGGCCCTTTTTCTACTAGTGTTGTAGAATCAATTATTTAAGGCGTAAGAGCATCTACAGCCGGACTTGGCAAATCCGACCCCTCAAATGCCCCCGGACGCGTCGGGGCACGTCCGCGGACAGTGATCGTTCACCCCTCAAAACGCATTCCACACCCGGATACCTCAAATTAGAAACCTCAAATCCATATTATTACATGCAACGTAGCGATCTTTGACCGGAGCTTGTCCGGTTCCGCTCGCCCGGCTCCGCCCTGGCCATGTTCGGCGGTCGGCTGCGCTCCTCAGAGTGTTGGGCCGGTCCCTGATACGTCTCCAACGTATCTACTTTTCCAAACACTTTTGCCCTTGTTTTGGACTCTAGCTTGCATGATTTGAATGGAACTAACCTGGGCTGACGTTGTTTTCAGCAGAATTACCATGGTGTTATTTATGTGAGGAGCAAACGTTCTCGGAATGACCTGAAACTTCACGGAGCCACTTTTCAAAAAATATGAAAAATACCTGCAAAAGATGAAGGCCAGGGGGCCCACCACCTGCCCACGAGGGTGGGGGGCGCGCCTGCCCCCCTAGGGCGCGCCCCTACCTCGTGGGCCCCCTGTTGCCTCTCCGACTCCAACTCCAACTCCATATATTGTGTTTCAGGGAGAAAAAAATAAGAGAGAAGAAATCATCGCGTTTTACGATACGAAGCCGCCGCCAAGCCCTAAAACCTCTTGGGAGGGCTGATCTGGAGTCCGTTCGGGGCTCCGGAGAGGGGAATCCGTCGCCATCGTCATCATCAACCATCCTCCATCACCAATTTCATGATGCTCACCGCCGTGCGTGAGTAATTCCATCATAGGCTTGCTGGACGGTGATGAGTTGGATGGGATCTATCATGTAATCGAGTTAGTTTTGTTAGGGTTTGATCCCTAGTGTCCACTATGTTCTGAGATTCATATTGCTATGACTTTAATATGCTTAATGCTTGTCACTAGGTCCCGAGTGCCATGATTTCAGATCTGAACCTATTATGTTTTCATCAATATATGAGTGTTCTTGATCCTATCTTGCAAGTCCATAGTCACCTATTATGTGTTATGATCCGTTAACCCTGAAGTGACAATAATCGGGATACTTACCGGTGATGGCTGTAGTTTGAGGAGTTCATGTATTCACTATGTGTTAATGCTTTGTTCCGATACTCTATTAAAAGGAGACCTTAATATCCCTTAGTTTCCGTAAGGACCCCGCTGCCACGGGAGGGTAGGACAAAAGATGGCATGCAAGTTCTTTTCCATAAGCACGTATGACTATATTCGGAATACATGCCTACATTATATCAATGAACTGAAGCTAGTTCTGTGTCACCCTAGGTTATGACTATTACATGATGAACCACATCCGGCATAATTCTCCATCACTGATCCATTTCCTACGAGCTTTCCATATATTGTTCTTCGCTTATTTACTTTCCCGTTGCTATTGCTATCATCACTACAAAATACCAAAAACATTACTTTTACTACCGTTACCTTTTGCTACCGTTACCACCACTATTATATTACTTTGCTACTAAATACTTTGCTGCATATACTAAGTTTCCAGGTGTGGTTGAATTGACAACTCAACTGCTAATACTTGAGAGTATTCTTTGGCTCCCCTTGTGTCGAATCAATAAATTTGGATTGAATACTTTATCCTCGAAAACTGTTGCGATCCCCTATACTTGTGGGTTATCAGTCGCCGACAAGGTAGGGTAGGGCATGGGACACGAGCTGGCTCACGGGACTCAAGGCCCCGCCTTCTCCCATGCTCTACTCTTCCTCGTCGGAGACCGGAATCCGAATGGTGCCGCTGGATGTCAGATCGATGATGGATCCATCCGGGAACGAGCCGCCGATGTCCACCACGATGCGGTTGCGGCGCTCGGACTGATGCTCCATACGGGGCGTCGGAGAATGCGACTCCACCTCACTGACATCTGTTGGGTTTCGTAGTAATTTCAAAAAAAATCCTACGCACATGCAAGATCATGGTGATGCATAGCAACGAGAGGGGGAGAGTGTGATATACGTACCCTTGTAGATCGACAACGGAAGCGTTAACTTGGTTGATGTAGTCGTACATCTTCACGGCCCGACCGATCAAGCACCGAAACTACGGTACCTCCGAGTTCTAGCACACGTTCAGCTCGATGACGATCCCCGGACTCCGATTCAGCAAAGTGTCGGGGAAGAGTTCCGTCAGCACGACGACGTGGTGACGATCTTGATGTACTACTGTCGCAGGGCTTCGGCTAAGCACCGCTACAATATTATCGAGGACTATGGTGGAAGGGGGCACCGCACACGGCTAAGAATATGATCACGTGGATCAACTTGTGTGTAGGGGTGCCCCTTGCCTCCGTATATAAAGGATCCAAGGGGGGTGCGGCCGGCCCTAGTAGGAGGCGCGCAGGAGGAGTCCTACTCCTACCGGGAGTAGGACTCCCCTCCCTTTCCTTGTCCAAGTAGGAGAGGGGGAAGGAGAGAAGAAAAGGGGGGCGCCACCCCTCCCTCCTTGTCCAATTCAGACTAGGGGAGAGGGGGCGCGCGTCCTGCCTTGGCAGCCCCTCCTCTTCTCCACTTTAGGCCCATGAGGCCCATTAACCCCCGGGGGGTTCCGGTAACCCCCCGGTGCTCCGGTTTTATCCGAAACTTCCCCGGAACACTTCCGGTGTCCGAATATAGCCGTCCAATATATCAATCTTTATGTCTCGACCATTTCGAGACTCCTCGTCATGTCCGTGATCACATCCGGGACTCCTAACTAACTTCGGTACATCAAAACTCATAAACTCGTAATATAACTGTCATTGAAACCTTACGCGTGCGGACCCTACGGGTTCGAGAACAATGTAGACATGACCGAGACATGTCTCCGGTCAATAACCAATAGCGGAACCTGGATGCTCATATTGGCTCCTACATATTCTATGAAGATCTTTATCGGTCAGACCGCATAACAACATATGTTGTTCCCTTTGTCATCGATATGTTACTTGCCCGAGATTCGATCGTCGGTATCTCAATACCTAGTTCAATCTCGTTACCGGCAAGTCTCTTTACTCGTTCCGTAATACATCATCTCACAACTACCTCATTAGTTGCAATGCTTGCAAGGCTTATGTGATGTGTATTACCGAGAGGGCCCAGAGATACCTCTCCGACAATCGGAGTGACAAATCCTAATCTCGAAATACGCAAAACCAACATGTACCTTTGGAGACACCTGTAGAGCACCTTTATAATCACCCTTTTACGTTGTGACGTTTGGTAGCACACAAAGTGTTCCTCCGGCAAACGGGAGTTGCATAATCTCATAGTCATAGGAACATGTATAAGTCATGAAGAAAGAAATAGCAACATACTAAATGATCGGGTGCTAAGCTAATGAAATGGGTCATGTCAATCAGATCATTCACCTAATGATGTGATCCCGTTAATCAAATAACAACTCTTTGTCAATGGTTAGGAAACATAACCATCTTTGATTAACGAGCTAGTCAAGTAGAGGCATACTAGTGACACTCTATTTGTCTATGTATTCACACATGTATTATGTTTCCGGTTAATACAATTCTAGCATGAATAATAAACATTTATCATGATATAAGGAAAATAAATAATAACTTTATTATTGCCTCTAGGGCATATTTCCTTCAGTCTCCCACTTGCACTAGAGTCAATAATCTAGATCACATTGCCATGTGATTTAACATCAATAGTTCACATCTTTATGTGGATAACACCCATAGTTCACATCGATATGTGACCAACACCCAAAGGGTTTACTAGAGTCAGTAATCTAGTTCACATCGCTATGTGATTAACACCCAAAGAGTACTAAGGTGTGATCATGTTTTGCTTGTGAGAGAAGTTTAGTCAACAGGTCTGCCACATTCAGATCCATAGGAATTTTGCAAATTTCTATGTCAACAATGCTCTGCACAGAGCTACTCTAGCTAATTGCTCCCACTTTCAATATGTATCCAGATTGAGACTTAGAGTCATCTGGATCAGTGTCAAAACTTGCATCGACGTAACCCTTTACGACGAACCTTTTTGTCACGTCCATAATCGATAAACATATCCTTATTCCACTAAGGATAATTTTGACCGTTGTCCAGTGATCCTCAATTTTACACCTTGTTACACAGGCAAGAACTCTTTATTTGACTGTTCCATTTTGAACTATTTCAAAATCTTGTCAAGGTATGTACTCATTGAAAAAACTTATCAAGCGTCTTGATCTATCTCTATAGATCTTGATGCTCAATATGTAAGCAGCTTCACCGAGGTCTTTCATTGAAAAACTCTTATTCAAGTATCCCTTTATGCTATCCAGAAATTCTATATCATTTCCAATTAGTAATATGTCATCCACATATAATATCAGAAATGCTACAGAGCTCCTACTCACTTTCTTGTAAATACAGGCTTCTCCAAAAGTCTGTATAAAACCAAATGCTTTGATCACACTATCAAAGCGTTTATTCCAACTCCGAGAGGATTGCACCAGTCCATAAATGGATCGCTAGAGCTTGCACACTTTGTTAGCTCCCTTTGGATCGACAAAACCTTCTGGTTGCATCATATACAACTCTTCTTCCAGAAATCCATTCAGGAATGCAGTTTTGACATCCATCTGCCAAATTTCATAATCATAAAATGCGGCAATTGCTAACATGATTCGGACAAACTTAAGCATCGCTACGGGTGAGAAGGTCTCATCGTAGTCAATCCCTTGAACTTGCCGAAAACCTTTTGCGACAAGTCGAGCTTTGTAGACAGTAATATTACCGTCAGCGTCAGTCTTCTTCTTGAAGATCCATTTATTCTCAATTGCTTGTCGATCATCGGGCAAGTCAACCAAAGTCCATACTTTGTTCTCATACATGGATCTCATCTCAGATTTCATGGCTTCAAGCCATTTTGCGGAATCTGGGCTCACCATCGCTTCTTCATAGTTCGTAGGTTCATCATGATCTAGTAGCATGACTTCCAGAACAGGATTACCGTACCACTCTGGCGTGGATCTCACTCTGGTTGATCTACGAGGTTCAGTAGTATCTTGTTCTGAAGTTTCATGATCATCATCATTAGCTTCCTCACTAACTGGTGTAGGTGTCACTGAAACAGTTTTCTGTGATGCACTACTTTCCAATAAGGGAGCAGGTACAGTTACCTCGTCAAGTTCTACTTTTCCTCCCACTCACTTCTTTCGAGAGAAACTCCTTCTCTAGAAAGGATCCATTCTTAGCAATGAATATCTTGCCATTCGGATCTGTGATATAAGGTGTACCCAACATTTTCTTTTGGGTATCCTATGAAGACGCACTTCTCCGATTTGAGTTTGAGCTTATCAGGATGAAACTTTTTCATATAAGCATCGCAACCCCAAACTTTAAGAAACGACAACTTTGGTTTCATGCCAAACCGTAGTTCATACGGTGTCGTCTCAACAGATTTAGATCGTGCCCTTTTTAACGTGAATGCAGCTGTCTCTAATGCATAACCCCAAAAATGATAGTGGTAAATCGGTAAGAAACATCATAGATTGCACTATATCCAATAAAGTACGGTTATGACGTTCGGACACACCATTATGCTGTGGTGTTCCAGGTGGCATGAGTTTGTGAAACTATTCCAGATTGTTTTAATTGAAGACCAAACTCGTAACTCAAATATTTGTCTCCGCGATCAGATCGTAGAAACCTTATTTTTCTTGTTACGATGATTTTCCACTTCACTCCAAAATTCTTTGAACTTTTCAAATGTTTCAGACTTATGTTTCATCAAGTAGATATACCCATATCTACTTAAATCATGTGTGAAGGTCAGAAAATAACGATACCTATCGCGAGCCTTAACACTCATCGGATCGCATACATCAGTATGTATTATTTCCAATAAGTCAGTTGCTCGCTCCATTGTTCCGGAGAACGGAGTCTTAGTCATCTTGCCCATGAGGCATGGTTCGCAAGCATCAAGTGATTCATAATCAAGTGATTCCAAAAGCCCATCAGCATGGAGTTTCTTCATGCGCTTTACACCAATATGACCTAAACGGTAGTGCCACAAATAAGTTGCACTATCTTTGCATCTTTTTGGCTTCAATATTATGAATATGTGTATCACTACGATCGAGATCCAACAAACCATTTTTGTTGGTGTGTATGACCATAGAAGGTTTTATTCATGTAAACAGAACAACAATTGTTCTCTAACTTAAATGAATAACTGTATTGCAATAATCATGATCAGATCATATTCATGCCCAACGCAAACACCAAATAACACTTATTTAGTTTCAACACTAATCCCGAAAGTATAGGGAGTGTGCGATGATGATCATATCAATCTTGGAACCACTTCCAACTCTCATCGTCACTTCACCCTTAACTAGTCTCTGTTCATTTTGCAACTCCCGTTTCGAGTTACTAATCTTAGCAACTGAACTAGTACCAAATACTGAGGGGTTGCTATGAACACTATTAAAGTACACATCAATAACATGTATATCAAATATACCTTTGTTCACTTTGCCATCCTTCTTATCCGCTAAATACTTGGGGCAGTTCCACTTCCAGTGACCAGTTCCTTTGCAGTAGAAGCACTTAGTCTCAGGCTTAGGACCAGACTTGGGCTTCTTCACTTGAGCAACTTGTTTGCTGTTTTTCTTGAAGTTCCCCTTCTTCTTCCCTTTGCCCTTTTATTGAAACTAGTGGTCTTGTCAACTATCAACACTTGACGTTTTTCTTGATTTCTACCTTCTTCGATTTCATCATCACGAAGAGCTTGGGAATCGTTTCCATTATCCCTTGCATATTATAGTTCATCACGAAGTTCTACTAACTTGGTGATGGTGACTAGAGGATTCTGTCAATCACTATCTTATCTGGAAGATTAACTCCCACTTGATTCAAGCGATTGTAGTACCCAGACAATCTGAGCACATGCTCACTAGTTGAGCGATTCTCCTCCATCTTTTAGCTATAGAACTTGTTGGAGACTTCATATCTCTCAACTCGGGTATTTGCTTGAAATATTAACTTCAACTCCTGGAACATCTCATATGGTCCATGACGTTCAAAACGTCTTTGAAGTCCCGATTCTAAGTCGTTAAGCATGGTGCACTAAACTATCAAGTAGTCATCATATTGAGCTAGCCAAACGTTCATAACGTCTGCATTTGCTCCTGCAATAGGTCTGTCACCTAGCGGTGCATCAAGGACATAGGGGCTGTTTGGTTCTTGCCTATGTGAGCCCTGCCAATCGTTGGCTAGCCAATTTATTGGCGCAGGATTCGGGCGCCCCAGACTTGCCAACTTTTTGGCGTCGAGCTGAACTTGGGAAGTGGGAGTTGGCTGGGTGCACCAAAATATTGGTTCCCATCCAAACCGGAAGCCAGGCTTGGTCAATGACCAATTTTTTGGTTTGGCAGTTGAGGGCTGCAATCCAAACAGCCCCATAATTCTTCTGTGCAGCAATGAGGATAAACCTCAGATCACAGATCCAATCCGCATCATTGCTACTAACATCTTTCAACTTATTTTTCTCTAGGAACATATCAAAAATAAACACAGGGAAGCAACAACGCTAGCTATTAATCTACAACATAATTTGCAAAATACTATCAGGACTAAGTTCATGATAAATTAAAGTTCAATTAATCATATTACTTAAGAACACCCACTTAGATAGACATCCCTCTAATCCTCTAAGTGATTACGTGATCCAAATCAACTAAACCATGTCCGATCATCACGTGAGATGGAGTAGTTTCATTGGTGAACATCACTATGTTGATCATATCTACTATATGATTCACGCTCGACCTTTCGGTCTCCGTGTTCCGAGGCCATATCTATATATGCTTGGCTCGTCAAGTATAACCTGAGTATTCCGCGTGTGCAACTGTTTTGCACCCGTTGTATTTGAACGTAGAGCCTATCACACCCGATCATCACGTGGTGTCTCAGCACGAAGAACTTTCGCAACGGTGCATACTTAGGGAGAACACTTCTTGATAATTAGTGAGAGATCATCTTATAATGCTACCGTCAATCAAAGCAAGATAAGATGCATAAAAGATAAACATCACATGCAATCAATATAAGTGATATGATATGGCCATCATAATCTTGTGCTTGTGATCTTCATCTTCGAAGCACCGTCGTGATCACCATCGTCACCGGCACGACACCTTGATCTCCATCGTAGCATCGTTGTCGTCTCGCCAATCTTATGCATTGCAGCGCGATTGCATTGCATACAATAAAGCGACAACCATATGGCTCCTGCCAGTTGCCGATAACTCGGTTACAAAACATGATCATCTCATACAATAAAATTTAGCATCATGTCTTGACCATATCACATCACAACATGCCCTGCAAAAACAAGTTAGACGTTCTCTACTTTGTTGTTGCAAGTTTTACGTGGCTGCTACGGGCTTAAGCAAGAACCAATCTTACCTACGCATCAAAACCACAACGATGGTTTGTCAAGTTGGTGCTGTTTTAACCTTCGCAAGGACCGGGCGTAGCCACACTCGGTTCAACTAAAGTTGGAGAAACTGTCACCCGCTAGCCACCTTTGTGCAAACCACGTCGGGAGAACCTGTCTCGCGTAAGCGTACGCATAATGTCGGTCCGGGCCGCTTCGTCCAACAATACCGCCGAACCAAAGTATGACATGCTGGTAAGCAGTATGACTTATATCGCCCACAACTCATTTGTGTTCTACTCGTGCATATAACTTCAACACATAAAACCTAGGCTCGGATGCCACTGTTGGGTTTCGTAGTAATTTCAAAAAAATTCCTACGCACACGCAAGATCATGGTGATGCATAGCAACGAGAGGGGGAGAGTGTGATCTACGTACCCTTGTAGATCGACAACGGAAGCGTTAACTTGGTTGATGTAGTCGTACGTCTTCACGGCCCGACCGATCAAGCACCGAAACTACGGTACCTCCGAGTTCTAGCACACGTTCAGCTCGATGACGATCCCCGGACTCCGATCCAGCAAAGTGTCGGGGAAGAGTTCCGTCAGCACGACGGCGTGGTGACGATCTTGATGTACTACTGTCGCAGGGCTTTGCCTAAGCACCCTACAATATTATCGAGGACTATGGTGGAAGGGGGCACCGCACACAGCTAAGAATATGATCACGTGGATCAACTTGTGTGTAGGGGTGCCCCTTGCCTCCGTATATAAAGGATCCAAGGGGGGGTGCGGTCGGCCCTAGTAGGAGGCGCGCAGGAGGAGTCCTACTCCTACCGGGAGTAGGACTCCCCTCCCTTCCCTTGTCCAAGTAGGAGAGGGGGAAGAAGAGAAGAAAAGGGGGGGGCCGCCCCTCCCTCCTTGTCCAATTCGGACTAGGGGGAGAGGGGGCGCGCAGCCTGCCTTGGCAGCCCCTCCTCTTCTCCACTTTAGGCCCATGAGGCCCATTAACCCCCCGGGGGGTTCCGGTAACCCCCGGTGCTCCGGTTTTATCCGAAACTTCCCCGGAACACTTCCGGTGTCCGAATATAGCTGTCCAATATATCAATCTTTATGTCCCGACCATTTCGAGACTCCTCGTCATGTCCGTGATCACATCTGGGACTCCGAACTAACTTCGGTACATCAAAACTCATAAACTCATAATATAACTGTCATCGAAACCTTAAGCATGCGGACCCTACGGGTTCGAGAACAATGTAGACATGACCGAGACATGTCTCCGGTCAATAACCAATAGCGGAACCTGGATGCTCATATTGGCTCCTACATATTCTACGAAGATCTTTATCGGTCAGACCGCATAACAACATACGTTGTTCCCTTTGTCATCGGAAAGTTACTTGCCCGAGATTCGATCGTCGGTATCTCAGTACCTAGTTCGATATCGTTACCGGCAAGTCTCTTTACTCGTTCCGTAATACATCATCTCACAACTAACTCATTAGTTGCAATGCTTGCAAGGCTTATGTGATGTGTATTACCGAGAGGGCCCAGAGATACCTCTCCGACAATCGGAGTGACAAATCCTAATCTCGAAATACGCCAACCCAACATGTACCTTTGGAGACACCTGTAGAGCACCTTTATAATCACCCTTTTACGTTGTGACGTTTGGTAGCACACAAAGTGTTCCTCCGGCAAACGGGAGTTGCATAATCTCATAGTCATAAGAACATGTATAAGTCATGAAGAAAGCAATAGCAACATACTAAACGATCGAGTGCTAAGCTAATGAAATGGGTCATGTCAATCAGATCATTCACCTAATGATGTGATCCCGTCAATCAAATAACAACTCTTTGTCAATGGTTAGGAAACATAACCATCTTTGATTAACGAGCTAGTCAAGTAGAGGCATACTAGTGACACTCTGTTTGTCTATGTATTCACACATGTATTATGTTTCCGGTTAATACAATTCTAGCATGAATAATAAACATTTATCATTGACTAGGGCATATTTTATTATTGCCTCTAGGGCATATTTCCTTCAACATCCGCCGCCGCGAGGGCTACCGCCGGTTCCCGCGCTCGGCGTCTTGCACGGCGGGCACCCCGTGCCATGGCCTCGTTGGAGGAGGCACGTGGTGCGTCCTGATGCTCGGCGCGCCGGCGGAGGGGGTGCGTGTCCGCCAGCGCGTTCTGACGCCAGGCAGACCGCTCAACCTCTGGCGAGGTAGCTATGGTCGGCCTAGCGCCGGATCCATGCCCCATTTGGGCCTAAGCTAGGGGCGGGCGTTCGGTATAAACCGAAAATTCGGTTTCTACCATTCGGTTTTTCTTCAAATTCGGTTAGTAAAACCAAAAACCGAAAATGGTAGGTGAAAATTGCTAACCGAAAATTCGCTTAACCTAATATTCGGTGCGGTTTTCGGTTTTATGCCGAAGGAACACGTTTGAAGTACTTGCGCTTCGAAATTGCAGCAGGCTCCTTGTCACGGTGCCATTTCTTTTTCTCAAGCCCGGCCGTCTACAGCAGCAGTACCATTCTCTCCGGGCGCTGCCCCCTCACTCTGAGTTGAATCGAGTTCTTGGCGGCCGCCCCAGACCCAACCCAGATCCCCTTTTCCCCTTTTAATGATCCAATCCACCGGAGCAGGCAAGCTTTCTCCGATCAGAGCTCCATCATTCCTTTCCCCGCAAGCTTCCGCATTCCACAGGCCAAGCCGCGAGGCCCTACCGCCGCCGTCTGTCGCCGCTCTGTCCCTTCTTCATGGTGCAGCGCAGCGGCATACCACTACAAAGTAGCAGCAGAAGAAGAAGCTCGAGGGAGTGACTGCCAGTGCCACAGCAAGACCAGCAAGAGAGGGAGGGAGCGGGGGGAGCCATGGGGTCCCCGAAGGCGGCCAGGAGCAAGGCGGGCCAGCTGGGCGGCATCTGGCGCCGCAGGGTCGGCGCGCCCTTCGCCGCCCTCCTCGTCGCGGCCGTCCTCGTCCTCGTCCTCTTCACCGGCCGCTTCCCGCAGGGCCCCGACGGTCAGTCGCCCAACCGACTTGGTCTTCTTCTTCTTCTTCTTCTTCTTCTTCTTCTTCTTCTTCTTCTTCTTCTTCTTCTTCTTCTTTCTTGTCATCTCTCCTCTGTACCGTATCCTCGTGTGTTCTTACTGGAGATTTATCTCAGCTTCCTCGCGGTTCACCCCGGTACATGTGGACGACTCCACCCCCCGGACGGTGCGCGACCGGCCGGTCTCCTCCACGGACCAAGGCAAGAAGATGAAATCCATGCGCTTTGCAACATCTTTGCAGTTGCTTGTGTCTTGTTCGTCGTTTCCTTGTGATTGTTGACCGCTTCCCGTATTCAGACTTGGAGACATCTGATTCCTCAAAGCAAGAAGGGGAGACGTCTGATTCGTCAAAGCAAGAAGAGGAGGGGAGTGACCAAAAAATTGGTAAGCATAGCGGACATAGGAAATGGGCGGGATTTCCCTTTAGTTACCGAGGCTCGTTGGTTTCGGAATCCAGACCGGATTAGTAAAATCTGATGGTTCGGTTTCGGGGATGCAGAGCTTGATGAATCTTCCATGGAGGCAATGGAAGAGCAGAAACAGCCTCCAGAGGACACTCCTGGTGTGGCATTCTTCTTTGTTTTTATGGCCTATTCTGACGGATCAGCTAGTGTATAAATTCTGAATGTTTCTGATTGGGGACAAAATGTAGAGACCAAACCAGCATCTCAAGGCACTACTCCAGCCAACTCCGACTTGGACGGCGAGGGAGGGATGGCGACCACGACCGCGCCGGACCAAGAAGAAAGGAATGCAGGAGGATCTGGTAAGGCTTGTTGTTTTATTGCAAATAAGTTTGTTCCTCAGCCAATCATTTTATTTTTTGCTTTTGCTCCCAAAGCAACTTCACCTGTAGTGGAGTAAGGAGGTGATTATAACTAGCAGTGACTGGCTGATGCGCTTTTATATGTAAAGTTGATTCTTGTAGGGCACTAAAGCTAACAGTGAATGCTATCCTTAAGTTCAACACATGGAAATGTTGAATAGACCCTCTTTCTAGAGGGTAGGAGCTAATTATTCATCCTAGTGGTCCACATTTGGATGACTTGTAGTGCACACTAAGTCAATAACACAAAGCTTTTTCCTTTGTTGGGGAATATAACTGAAGTGCTCTGTACTGTGAAAATTAAGCATGGAACTGTTTTAATGGTTGTACTCCCTCCGTTCGGAATTACTTGTCGCAGAAATGGATGTACCTAGACATATTTTATTTCTAGATACATCCATTTTCGAGACAAGTAATTCCGAACGGAGGGAGTAGTTATTAAAGGCCTAGAAATTTAGGTTTAGATTTAGCCGGATGTGAATTCAGCAGAATTTTGCTAGACTAATATAAACTGATTTTCTAGACAGCAATTGAGCAAGCCTGTTTTTTTAATTGTTAAGCAAGCCTGATTGAGGGCATGATGCATTGACCGCACATAATGTTTTTAGCTCATCAAGAATTATTTTTTATCTGCAGAACTAATAACAGTTTAAGTATAAAACAATAAAAACCCTAACTTATACCAGAAAAACATAGGATTTTTTTTGGCCCGGTTACCTGTCACTTCCAAACTGTGCAAAGTATTAAATGATGTTTACATAGAACACCAAAAATTTTTGTTTCTAGAATTGTTGTCTGTACTTGTGATAACAAAAATGAATTTTCTTTCTATTCCATATAGGTATGTAGCAGATCCTAACTTTATTTGCTTTGGAGGACATTGTAGTTTTATTCATAAAGGCTTAGGGTGTATTTGGATTGTGACCAAAATTGCACCCTATCAATTTTTTGGTCATGACCGAAACATTAGCCTTTGTTTTGGAGACCGAATTTATGGGATGCCAAAGCTCCATTACCAACTGTAATTCATTTTTCTAACCAATGTTGGCATTGGCAAGCAAAACCTTAACTAAAATTTTGGCTAGCCAACTTTTTGTCAGGGCAACCTTCGGCACTTATCCGAATATACCCATAACGTAGTACCCATGTACTCCCTCCGGTCTTTTTTAGTCCGCATATAAGTTTTGTCTGAAGTCAAAGTGTCTTTACTTTGACCAAATTTATAGAAAAAAGTATTAACATTCATAATGCCAAACCAACATTTTTAGATTCATTACGAAATGTAGTTTCGTAGCATACATATTTGATATTGTAGATGTTGATAATTTTTAATATAAATTTGGTCAAACTTTGCAAAGTTTGACTTGACACAAATCTAATATGCGGAGTAAAAAGGACCGGAGGGAGTACAGTAGAAGATACAAAATTTGTAATTTAGTGTCACGAAAGAATATGCTTATGTGGCAATTCTGTCCAAGATGAGAAAAATTGCTTGCTCTGGTTATATTTGGTTCTATTGTTTGATCCTGTTTGCTATCTTAACATGACAGTTAATCTTGCTTGCTATTTCATACTCCCTCTGTAAACTAATGCATGAACTGCAAAACTGTCCTATATTAGTGTACAGAGGTAGTATGTAACTAGCTATGAAATATTATCAGGAATACAATGGCCATACTGTAAACCTCTGGTTGGAATATTATGATTGTAGGGGCTGATTGCTCAGCCTACGCATACCCTTTCTGGATACGGCATTAGTGCTTATTCAGTTTATCTGTTTTTGGTTTAGATGTCTGGATGTTGTGGTGTTTTCTTCTTGTGATTAATATTATTTGCACAAACATATTGCATCCAAATATCTGCCATTGCTACGTGCTACCCCTGTTAAAATTGTTCAGCGAATCAACACCATCAAAACATGTACTCATGGAACTATTTCATACTGGCATGTACTGATCATTCAAAGTTGAGGACTAACAATTATTGTGAAACAGGTTCAGCACCATATACCAAGTGCACACCTCCACCGAACTCGACGGTCTGCGACCTCTCCAACTCACGCTTCGACATCTGTGAGTTGTGCGGCGATGCTCGCACCATTGGTCAGTCGTCCACTGTCATGTATGTCCCACACACACAAACTTCCGACGGTGAAGAGTGGAGTATTCGAGCCCAGTCTCGGAAGAACCTTCCCTGGGTCAAGAAGGTGACTGTCAAATCTCTGAATACCTCGCAACCAGCACCAAGGTGCACCTCCAAGTATGCCATGCCAGCCATTGTATTTGCCCTTGGTGGGCTCACAGCAAATGTGTGGCACGACTTCAGTGATGTCCTTGTTCCACTGTTCCTCACTGCCCGCCAGTTCGACAGGGATGTTCAACTCCTTGTGACAAACAACCAACCCTGGTTCAGCAAGAAGTACATGACAATCCTGAGCAAACTCACACGACACGACATCATAGATTTTGATTCAGACGACCAGGTCAGGTGCTATCCGCATGTCATTGTTGGTCTGAGGAGCCATGGTGACCTTGGCATCTATCCAAACCTGTCACCACAGAACTACACAATGATGGACTTCCGGTTGTTTGTCCGGGGAGCCTATGGTCTGCCTGCAGCCAAGGTGGCCATTCCCTACAAGGCTGATAGAGATGATCCTGACAAGAAGCCCCGCATAATGCTAATTGATCGGGGCAAAACCCGGAGGTTCATCAACGCACCGTACATTGTCCAAGGGCTGGAATGGTTTGGTTTTGAGGTGGTCAAGGTTGACCCGAAGATGGACTCTAGTCTTGATGAATTCGCCCGCCTTGTTGACTCGTGCGATGCAATCATGGGCGCGCATGGCGCGGGCTTGACTAACATGGTGTTCCTGCGATCAGGGGGAGTGGTGGTGCACATTGTGCCGTATGGGATTGAATTCATGGCTGATGGGTTCTATGGAAAACCGGCACGGGACATGGGCCTAGGCCATGTCAGGTACAGCATCAGTCCAGAGGAGAGCACGTTGCTGGAGAAATATGGGTGGAACCATACTGTGATCAAAGACCCCAAAGCCATTAGGAGCAGTGGATGGGACAAGGTTGGGGAGGTTTACATGTCCAAGCAGGACATTGTCCTTAACATGACAAGGTTTGGGCCTGTTTTGCTGAAGGCAATAGATTTTATCATGTAGGTGTATGGGATTTTGGCTGCCTGTATCGCTTTATGCAGAGGCTGGGGTTAGGTTTTGAAATTGTTGTTTTTGTTAGCTACAACATTTTGACAGTTTTTACTAGAAAAAGATACTTCACACTTCAATTGTTTTGGGAGATGGTGTTTACTGTTCATCTAGAGCTGATGTATAGGATTGGATGTGCAAGACCTAATAAATTATGATGTGGAGTGCTGAGCTCAGTTTTATGTTACAATCTTGTCCTGTTCATCTGTAGTCATATGTTCGCAGTGTGAAATGATGTGCTGAACATTGCACGGAGATGAATCTTTTTTTTTTTGGTGTTTGATTGATGCCCTCTTTGCAGGCACATTCTTCTAACTAAATTCTATTATCGTAATATCATTTGTACATACATAGCACTTCGATATAATTTATATGTCCATGCGTGCTTCGTGATACATACGATTTTATTTTTAGAACCAGTCAGGAGAACTGCATGTGCTCTATTAAAGGAGAAGAAAAATATTTATTTTTCAAACCATGCAGGACCATTCGGCATGAGTGGTGAGCTATCTCAAAAACAATGAAACAAAACTGCATGTGCTCTATTAAAGAAGGAAAACAACTGGGGATAGAACCCCAAAGCATGACAGGTTACACGACCAAAAGAGGTACTCCCTCAGTGTAAACAAACCGCAATACGTTTTAGGTGACTAAGTGCAACCCCAACAGATCCCCTATCCAAAAAGAAACTACTCTCTCTATAAAAAAAAGAAATATAAGATTGTGTAGATCACTATATTAATCATCTAAACGATCTTATATTTCTTTACATAAGGAGTACCATTTAGTGGAAGTTTGGGCCAAAAAACTTCTCCAACAGATCCCCTAAAAAGGTGAAATAAATGTACAGGATCATGTAAACTTGGCCACAACTTTCCTCTGGTTTAGGGGAAGTTTCTCTTTCCGTAAACTTTTGGCGGGCTAGAAACCACGTGAAACTTCCCACCACTCTGCCCGCCCCTGCCGCCCGCCCACCGCTGCCACGCCGTCGCTACCTAGCTACCAGTCGTCTGAGCCTCGAGTAACCTGATGAGCCACCAATCACGGGAGATGGCGGGATCAGCCCCAAAATGATAGTGTGGCACACCTGGTATGTCACCTAGAGGTTGCACCGATGGGGAGGAGCAGGGGAACGATCTGGGAAGTGACATGTGGATGATTTGGTCGATGAAGATGCATGAAGGAAGCAGGCGATGGGCGATGCAATCAAGGAGGACTAGGGCCAGGGGCGGAGCCAGGGG
>NC_057806.1:54164702-54170843 GCF_018294505.1 Triticum aestivum | reverse complement strand
TTTAGTAGAAGCAACTAGTAATTATCAACAAGATTCGATCAATATACGTACTCGGCCCCCTCTATACTCGAATCCTGGCTCCGCCACTGACTAGGGCGGTGCAGTTGGCGCCGAGATCGTGGGAGGTGCGTGAGGCAAGAGAGACGAAGAGAGGTTGGGAGGGATATGTGTGAGTGACTAGCGAGGGGGTTATGCATGGCGAATGCGAATGGTTAGGAATGACACGATTTTTTTTAAATGGCAACAAGATGGAAAATATTTTGACCATGAGATTTAACCAAAATCGATGGAAGCCGATCGGCCTGACGAATGCTTCTAATCAGACTACCAACGACAAATGTTTCCCTAGAGATTTGTTCTTGCATGTGACTGGCATGTAACTTGGCATTCATTTCTATGGTATACTCGCTCTATGTTTTACTCAGCATATAAGTTTGTTTGAAGCCAAACTATGCAAAGTTTGATCAAAATTATATAAAAAGTATCAACATCTACTCCCTTCGATTTTAAATATAAGCCCTTTTAGAGATTTTCAATACGAACTACATATAGATATATTTTAGATTGTAGATTCACTCATTTTGCTCCATATGTAGTTCATATCAAAATCTCTAAAAGGTCTTATATTTAGCAATGGAGAGAGTATAATACTGAAGTTTATAAGTATGAAAATTAGTTTAATGATGCATTTAATGATATTAATTTGGTATTGTGAATGATGATATTTTTTCTATAATGTTAATTAAATTTTACAAAATTTGACTTTATACAAATTTTATATGTAGACTAAAAAAGAAGAGAGTACACCGGTGTATTTGGTAGACTGACATAATATATTACTCCCTCTGTCCCACAATATAAGAAGTTTATGGACAGAGGAGACATTTATTAATCGGTATATCAATAATTGCTACTTTCAACCCGAATCATGAAACACATATTGGCGGACCAGATTCCAGTCTGATCTGCCACGGAGTTCCAAATGTTTGCGTCCCTATCTTGGATCTCAATATACCAGAGTTTTTCTTGAGAAGCATGCATGTCGCTCCCACACGTACATTTGTGGCAAATTACAAAACAATCAGAAAATTCATACATGTAGTTTTTACAACTCCTTATTGCTCACATACTATGCTAGTGACTCTATATCGATGTCCAGTATTTCTATTCCCGCATCAGTGCCGATCATGAGCCTACATATTCAACAAGTGTCGGGTCAGATGTTTAAGAGCAAAGTTGTTTTTAAACCCTAATGAATGATTGGTCCGATTTGAACTATAAACTTCTTCAAACTGTCTATCTATCCTATCCCAGTTTTGGAGGGTCGTCTTGCACCTCAAAGTTTTCCAAAAAAATAAATGAAATACATTTATGGTGAACAAATGATAAAATGATAAATTTTGGCAAAAAGGTGAACAGTTGTTTCCCTATGTAAAAATGTTAAGAAATAAATGATTAACATTTGTCTTGTTTATAGGAATAAGGTCATCCTTAAATTATTCACAAACATAAATTATACCATTGTAAATGAGCAACTTAATGATAGAAAAGTACAAAATTAGCAAGCTAATTAATGATATACCTTGTTGTGCCTACAAATGCAAAATCTCTTATCTTGGAGCCAAAGCTGCAGTGAACAGTTTTCTCAAGCCTGAAATTAGCATTCTGTCACAGATTCACAGTAAGTAGCATCCTTTGAAACCATCAACACAAATGGATGGAGTTCAGCAATAACAACTTGGACGCAACTCAAGCACTCGTGTGTTCTACTACAACAAAGGCACACACACCATTAGTAGAAAAATAACCATCCATGTCTTCCGACATCCGGAAAAGGGTAAAAATCTGGTTCTCTATTTGGCCCCTTTCTCACATGCAAAGACTATAACAGATCAGCGGGAGATAACCACCCCAATGTTACATGCATATACCATCCAAAGTATAGGATCAATATCATGCAAAGGTTATCATGAGAATTAAAAATCACATTATTCCTAAACGGTGCATCTAAGTTGTAACTTGTTTTGACCGTGTAACATCCTAATTTTCAATTTGGATGTTATACATAGATCATCATATGCATACCATATTTTTTTGCATTTGGTGGTGATCCTAGAAATCTTAAGCAACTCAAGGACCCAAGAAGAGAGTTGGAGGTTTCACAGATTTTCATATTTGAATTTATCTTCAAATTTGAAAAAATGACCAATTTGATTTTAATATTTTCTCTCCAATTATTTCCAACAATAAAATAATAAATAAGAGAAGAAAATATGACTTCTTCACCGGAAGAGAAATATTGGAGATTTTTTAAAAATAAAATTATTATTTTATTTGCTATTTTAATTGAATTAGAGAAAAACGTGCATTTTTGAAAATTGCATTTTAGTCCTGAAAAATGTCCATCTTGTCCTAAATATTAGTTTTGGACAATGAAAACTGTTTCTGAAATATTTTAGAATATTCTAGATTTTTTTTATATTTTATTAGGATTTTTGTTCGCGGCGAAATTTCTTTTTTAAAAAAAAAATTCCTGGGCTGGCCCAATGCGCCGCGCCTCGTCCCCGTGCTCGCGCCGGAATCTCGCCGGAGTCTGGGTCGGAGCCACAAGCCGCCAGCCTCGCAACTGCCCCCCCTTCGCCGGAGCCGCCGGAGCCGTCGGATCCCGCCGTCAATTTTCTCCGGTTAAACGGTATAAAAACCATTTGGTTTTCCTGGTTTATTTTTTAGATCGGTTTAGTTTTAGATTGGTTTTTCGTTTTTGTTTTAGTCTAATTAGTAAACGTTCGCTGGTTAGATTGTTTTAACGAACGGTTTTCGTTTGTTAGACTCTGTAAGCGAATGTTTGTTCGATAGATTTTTTTTTTCAGTTTTATTTTCGGCTAGGGACCTATCCATAATAACTTTTATCACAGATTAGTCCCTAAACTTCAAACCTCCGCTACTTTCTACTCGTTTGTCCAAATCCAGTGAAACTAACGCCAAAATCTTCACCTTATTCCCCTCTTTCCAGATAATCAACTTGAACATGATTTTGAAAATTTAAAATTTGCTTTCAAGCAGATTTGATTTTGAACTTATTTTTATCATAGTTTGAGTTTTTTAGCTCCGATTTGATTGATTCTTTTTGCAAATCGAAGCTCTTCACTTGAACTTTTTGTTTGGATCTTTTCTTTTGGGTTTTACCTTTGCATCTTATGCTTGAGTACTTATGTATGCTATTGTTTATTCATGATAGAGTTTCCGGAGTGCAAGGCTTGCTACTACGAATCACTAGGGTTTTCCAATCGTCAGCAAAGCAAGTATCACTTTGATCATATCCCTTACCCAGTTTTTATGCATTAGTTTCAACCGTCAATCATTGCATGAGTAGGATTTGACAACATGTGGGTAATTGGGAAGTAGTTGATGAGGTAGGAACCTATTGACTTTTACTCAAACCCTGGGAGTTCTACGTTATGCTTATACTGCTATGCTATGCCCTTTAGACGTGGTTTGGTTTGAGTGATCCATGGCAGATGTGAGAGTTATTATTAATTAATGGTTAAACTTAAGGTGGCTACTTTAATACACATCTGGATGGATTATTTGCGGGCACCTGGAGCAATCCAGTGTTGTCCTAGGATATCCCGGAGTACCCGTGTAATCATACTATGGTTTGCCACCCAGGCTCAAAGGGATCATAAGATTATTCATGCTAGAAACTTCCGTGTGCAGCCACAAGCCATTATGGGCTTTGGCATAGTTGAGTAAGTTGTGTGACCTCTTTCAGTGGTAGGCTAGCAGATGTAGAGAATGTAGGTGGTACTGTCTACCCAGAGTAAAGAGTTAATGCTTCTGAAAGACCGTGTCTCAGTCATCCGTTTCTCAAACATCATGTAGTGCAAGAAATCCAACGGAGGAGATCGAGTCTTGTGGGAAAAGTGCGCAAACCTCTGCAGAGTGTATAAACTAATCATGGTTAGCCCTGTTCTGGGTTATGGACATTTTTGAGTATCTGGTACTTGAATTATTTGTTTGATCTCGTCACTCTACTTAATTAACTTGTTGGGTCATAATTATTGTTTTGGGATTGAGTTGGAGGAACCTTCTTAATAATTATCAACCAACTTGGTAGTTAAATAAAATATATTCCTTTGTTGTAGGAAAAAATTAGCTTTATGCAAAAGATAACCGTAGAGCCTCCACCAGCCATATATGCATGTAGTGATAGTTGTTATTTGTTCATTGCTCTATAGTGTTATCTTGCCAGCATATTCCATATGCTGACCTACACAGGCTGCAACTTATTATGTTACAGAATTTTCAGACGAAGAGTAAGGTGTACTAGGTCGTTGTCATGCACTCAGTTTTGCCGTGGAGTTGGATGGACTATTCTACCTTCGAAGCTTCCGTTGTTATCGTATTTAGATGGCCTTTAGCCATATTATTGTAATAAGTTCTCTTTTGAGACATTCGATGTAATAAGTGTGTGATTGAACTTTGCTATAAATCCTCGAGTACTGTGTGTGTCAGCAATACCGATCCAGGGATGACACTTAAGCACAAAGACCTGACCGTCTGAGGTCGGATCGCTACATAATGTTGTGTTTCTCATCACAAGACCTTCAAAAAACAAGATCCCACATACCGCATTCCAACAAATAATTTCAAAAACCAACTTGACATGCCAAAAAGCAAGTTTAGAGTGTAAACCTGCTTTTCTAATGCAAGTTGATATGTTGACATTTTTTATGAATTATATATATGGAAAGCAAGTTTTCTCCAAATTTATAAGAACTTACTTGTTGTCAAAGAAAATTCCATACTATTTGAAGAGCTTGCATTAACACTTTGAAAATATAGTTAGTGTGATGAAAAAGTAATTCTATAATAAAAAAAATTATATTTCGTCATACTAAGTTGCTTTTCAGAAATTAGTACATGCCCTAAAAATTCCACGGAAGCACTTTAATGATATGGAAGCATGTCTATATCAGAAACTTGAATTTTACCCTCAACTATTCGTAATCAATAGTTGGCTTATCGTTTTGTGGCAGAAAATCATGTTTGTAGCACAAGCTTGATTTTTATAACACAACATTTTATAAATAGTAGTGCATGCCTCCCGATATTGCAAAGCTGAATTTTAGTGACCATTTTAATTAGTATATACTAAAAACTTGTTTTGATCCAAACAATTCTTCACTTGCCGTTCCATGTTCCAGACACAAAGTTGGTTTTCAAAAAAAATGTGGAGCATGCCCATGTGGGATCTGGTTTCAAATGTCTTGTCACGAGGAATGCAACGGTGCAAACGAAATTTGATTGGACCCCCAGTTTGAAAGTAATGCATTTTTAAATGCGTACAACGTTTGCATGTTGCTGGCATCATCTATCTTGTTTATATGTGGTTGCTACCCAGGCCCTCCAAGAGATGCTATCTACGTGTGCGTCAAGGTGAAAGCACGCGCGCCCATTAGGGCATTTGCGAAGGTTTTTCTTAGTAGTGCCACATAGAATAGATGTTGAGGTGGAGGAAAGAGAAAGAAGAAAATGCTTGCCTTTTCTTAATCAAGAGATGATCACTTAGCACAATATTTGTCAGCACATATTTATGAGTATCTGGTAACTCGAGATTAGACAAAGATATAGCCCATTGTACATTGTTTTTCATTGCCATCTATAGACTAAGTGTCAAACTTAAGATAAAATTGTATATCAACCACTATAGTACTATACGCACCCCTTTCGCATCTGGGTAACAACTATTATTCTTATGTCTAAGGCCACCTAAAGTCCCAAACCTGTCCTACTGCATACTATGGATAGCCCCCCATTTTCCATCTGAATTTCTTTTTCTATTTTATTTGGATTTATATTCTATTAAACACGAGACATTGACAACGGGCTCTGGCGCAGCGGCAACTGCAGGCTTTTTTGGCTTGGAGGAGGCGGGGGAGGTGGCCATGAGAGAAAGGGATGAGCATCCCCTGGCAGCTCCGCAGATGGTGCGGAGAGAGCTGTGGCTACAGTGGTGCGCGAAGGACCAGTTGCACCATCGTGACACATGACCATAAAAGTCCCTTCTAATGTACCACTCCACTCTGATCATGCTCGCCATAGTCGTTTGGCAATAGGACCGTCAAAACTCCCACATTA
>NC_057806.1:54151070-54164367 GCF_018294505.1 Triticum aestivum | reverse complement strand
ATCCTATAAATTAGTCCATAACCAAATAATCAACATGTATAAGATTTGGAGAACGTTATAGTTTTAGGCATAGATACGAACACCTCATTTCCTCCTTCCTACACACACATTCATGCATGTACTAAGCACAAAAACTGATGTCATACTAGATTTTCCAATTTGAAAAATTCAAAATATTTTGTAGCTCAAACAGTCAGCCCAATTCAAAATCTGTTTTCATCACTAAATCCACTCCGACCAGACCTTCGGAACTAGATCCATGTTTATATGTTCTGAATTTTTGTGTCCAAAGTTACCAGGTCTGGGCAGTGGCGGAGCCACAGGGTGGACAGGGTGGGCCGCGCTCCACCCTGAGATTTCGGCCTGGCCTATATAGGATGGCATTTTCAGAGACGGGCCGAGACAAAAAAATAAGCCCGTCAACAAGTGCGAGCTGAAACCAAATGAACACGGCACATCCTCTCCTCTCAGTCATCTCTCCTCTGCAACCACGCACGGTCGCCACATCTGGTTGAGTTCGATCCGCCGCCAGCCAAGTCGCCCCTCACCGTCGCCGGCCCACCGCTGGATCTCGGACCTCCCTGACGGCTGAAGCCCACCCGCCCCGGCTAGCTGCTGCCTGTTGCCTGCGCACGACGCACCACCCCGCCCAGCCGCCCCTGACGGCTGCGCCGCTGCGGGCCGCAGCATGCCTGCTCCTCCCATCGCCCGGTCGCCCTGCGCAGCAGTGCTCCCGAACCAGGAGCAACCCCTACGCAGCCGCCCTGCCCCTGCTAGCCGAGTAGTCGGGGTCGGCCAGTCGCCGACGGCGCCCAGTCCCCTTCTCCTGCACTCCCTTCCGAGAGAGAGAGGTACTGGCCCCAAATCCTCAATCCCCAGCGGCCTATTTCAGTTAAATTTGTTTGTTTGTTTGACAGGGAATGGAAAGGAGATGCAATGCTTATATATTACATAGATGTTCTCTGACATAATATTTTCATGTTAACAAACTAGTGTATCAGTATCATGTATGTTGTTGGAAACTTGGAATGTCTGTTAACAAACTAGTAGATGAACGGTGAACTGATGAACACATTTACACATACACATAAATTTTGCAGAATTTTTGAAGAATGAAGAGGGTAGGAAACATTGCTTCCCTTTTTGCGAGACATGCTCAGAAGACAAGGAAGAAAGCTAGTACGCCGGATGTGCATGGGACCGCGGATGTGGCCGAAGAGCAAACCAGAGAATTTGTGGTTCAAGAGCAAACTCAAGAAACAGTGGTGTCTATGTCAAATGTCACGGTTGAGCAAACTCCAGAACCAATGGTTCGACTTGAAGATGTCTCAACACCACCGTCAGTTTATGATTTTAGCCGTCTTAAACATGATCCCGGGGAAAGACCACCCATTGCAAGTTATCATGTCAATGATCAAGACGCAGTTCGGAGAGCATATATCCTTAAGGCTGCATTCAAACCTTATGCACATAACTTTGAAGCAAGAAGAATTGGGAATAGGTTTCGATCATTCAGTCCTTTTTGGTTTCATGAACATAGTTGGCTTGAATATAGTATCAAGGAGAAAGCTACATTTTGCTTTGTATGCTTCTTGTTCAAAGAGAAAAAAACTAGTGGGAAGGGAACTAATGCATTTACTGATGGTGGTTGGAGAAATTGGAATAGAGATGATGCTCTTGATAAGCATGTTGGTGGTGTAACAAGTGTGCACAATGCAGCTCAAGAGAAATATGACTTATTTGTGAATCCCCATGCAACAATTAATGATCCTCTTGTGAAGGTGGATAGTGAGGATCTACGTCTTTATAGGATGAGGTTGAAGTATTCACTTAGATGCTTGCAGTTTCTTCTTCATCAAGGATTGGCATTTCGTGGGCATGATGAAAGTGAACAATCTAGCAACAGGGGAAACTTCATTGAGCTATTGAAGTGGCTTGCAATAAATAGTGAGGAGGTGAATAAGTATGTCTTGAAGAATGCACCAGGTAATTGCAAATTGACTTCTCACCAGATACAAAATCAGATTATTCAATGTTGTGCAGTACATACTAGAAATCAAATTATTGAACAAGTTGGTGATGATCATTATGCTATTCTAGCTGATGAGTCTAGTGATGTATCACATAAAGAACAACTAGCTCTATGTTTGCGTTTTGTTGATAAAGTAGGAAGGCCAAGTGAGCACTTTCTTGGAGTTGTTCATGTAAGTGACACCATTGCATTGTCACTCAAGGAAGCAATTCAAACTTTACTTGCCAATCATGGTTTGACTATAACTCAAATTCGTGGGCAAGTTATGATGGGGCTAGTAACATGAGAGGAGAAATTAAAGGACTGAAAACATTGATCATGAAAGAGTCAGCTTCTGCCTATTACATCCATTGTTTTGCACATCAACTCCAACTAGTTCTTGTTGCTGTTGCCAAGGGAAATGATGATTGTGTATGGTTTTTTGATCGAGTGTCTTTATTGTTGAACATTATTGGAGTTTCTTGTAAGCGTCATGACATGCTTAGAGATGCTAGACTTCATAATATCATGAAACTACTTGAATGTGGTGAGTTACAAACTGGGAGTGGTCTGAATCAAGAGATGGGGTTACCTAGGCCTGGTGATACTAGGTGGGGCTCTCATTACAAAACTGTTCTCAACATTGTTGCTATGTACCCCACAATTCGTGATGTAATCATCACTCTTGGACAAGATGCATCACAAAGGAGTGATTGGCCAAAAATCCATACTATTGTTGGAGTGTTTTAGTCATTTGACTTTATTTTCAATGCCCACTTGATGCTTGTCATTCTTGGATACACAAGTGATTTGTCTGATTGTTTGCAAAGAAGAGACCAAGACATTCTTTCTGCAATGACAATGGTTAGATTGGCAAAAGATAGAATACAAGAACTGAGGTCTAATGGGTGGGATGCATTTCTTCAAAGAGTCACATTATTTTGTAACAAGCATAGCATTCAAGTTCCTACAATGGAGGATAATTATGTGCCTTATGGAAGATCAACATGGTTTGTTCGACCCCAAACAAATGATGATCACTTTAGAAGAGAAGTATTTCTTGGAGTAATTGATCAAATTAGTCAAGAGCTTGAAAATCGGTTTGACGAGATCAATATGGAGTTGCTATCTTGTATGTCTGCTTTGAATCCTGCCAACTCATTTGCTGCTTTTGATGCACACAAGGTATGCAAACTTGCTGAGTTCTATCCAGAAGACTTTTCAAGTGCTGACTTGATACACCTTGAACTACAACTTGGTAACTATATTGGTGACATGAGAAAAGATGAGAACTTTCAAGGCCTTGGGAATTTTGTTGATCTCTCAATTAAGCTTGTTCAAACAGGGAGGCATATAGTTCATAATTTCGTGTACTTACTTCTAAAATTGGTATTGATTCTACCAGTGGAAACGGCAAATGTTGAGAGAGCATTTTCTGCCATGAGTTTAGTCAAAAACAAGTTGAGAAATAAGATGGGTGATAGTCTTTTGGATGACTGCCTGGTCACATACATTGAGTGGGATATTTTCTCTGAGGTGAATGAAGATGACATAATTGATACTTTCATGGCCATGCAGAAGCGTAGGCCGGAAACATAGTCTTTTTTGAACTTCTCAAGGTATGTAGTATGTAGTATGTAGTATGTCTATGTAGTCTTCTTTCATGCAAAACTGAGAGTTTTAGTGTGTTTGTAAGACCATATTGATCTATTTCTATGTGTTATTGATAATTAGTTAGATCGTTCACATGTCAAATTTGTTGTCAAAATTTGGAAGCGGCCCACCCTGTTGTCAAATGCTAGCTCTGCCACTGGGTCTGGGGTACGTAAGTTATGAGCCCCACGGTACATAAGTTATAAGCCCCACAGTATGTAAGTTAACACACATTTTACACATAAGTTTCTGGGGTATGTTTCAACAACTTCCTCCCACGATCAAAGTTACCAGGAGCAGGGTAATGTAAGTTATCAAGTCCGCAGTGAGTAAATTACCATGTTATTTACACAGAAGTTACCAACGTATGTTTTAAAATCTTTTTTTCCTGGGTCAAAGTTACCAGACCGGGGTTACATAAGTTACCAACCCTGATGTGCTTAAATTACCAAAATATTTACACAAAAGTTATTGGGTATGTTTCAACAACTTTTTCTATGGTCAAATATATCACGCCCGGGTACATAAGTTATCAGGTTTACGGTACGTAAAATTTGGCCGACCAAGATAGCATATTTGGTTCAATCAACATAGAATGAAACATAGATGAAATCGTAAGTGTGCCAAATTCATGTGTATTTTCTTGAAGCCTATATCTACAACGAAATAGCTTCAACTTCCTTGTAATTGACATGTGCAATGCCTAGGCAAGTTGGTAGTTCGTATGAAGCCTTTTGTCCCACTTCTTTATCAACCAGGGTTCGAGTTAGGTTGGTGGGCTGCGGGTCTGCAGGGAAAATTGCTTGGGTTGTTCAGAATGTGCTGACTCCCGCACGATGCTAATCTGACAACAAACATAGTGTTTGGTAATGTCCCTAATAGGCGTTATTCGCAAGATTCTTTCACCATTAAACCCATTATGGTACGGTAGAATGGTGGCCAACTAGCTACGCCACGTGGCATATGTTGGTTGGTCACGGTGAGAAAGTTTTTGATTTTTTTAAATGGCAGTGAGACTTTTTCCTTTTTTTCAAGAAAATTTTTTCGAGCCTTTTTCTTTTTGTGATGGATGTGATGTCCGTTTGACGTGAGAATTTTTTTATATTTTTTGAGATGAAGGTGAGGTGCACACAATTTCCTCTCAAGCGGCCCTCAATGGCGGGCCCCAACCACTAGTTTTTAGGTAAACCATGTGGATAACTATAACATGAGAAGTGAAGTAACTATTGCGTCTCAAAAGTATACTTCAAAAAGTGGGTAGGTCATCTTGGTAGACTCGCATATAAAAATAAGCTCTCATTGAAAGACATACATAAAAACTAGTGATTCAACTAATTGTCTTTATGATGATGTTGAGGGTTCAAATTTCACCTCTAGCATATTTTTTTGCCTTAGAAAATGAGAAGATTAAAATCATAAAAGCTATGGGAATTTTTTTCCCGAGAGATAATGTGATAAAAAAGTGAGAGGATAAAAATGACTCAATGGAAGGTGGAGAACAAAACCTGGTGAGTGTGTCAAGCGCTAGATGCGGATCGAGCGGTAGGAGTCATTCGGGTGTAAGACGAAAAACATATTGTTCGCCAGTTAACTTTCTCCATAGGATTTTGGAGCAAATTAAACAAGTTGAGTTCCTCTCTCTCCGTTTCATAGTAGTATATATTTTTTCTGAAACTCGGTCCTTTGAAGCCTGATTTGTTAATTATGGTATAAGAGAATTGTCTGATTAATTAATAAAAACCGTTAAAACTTGCATAGAGAAAAGGGGACCTCACCCGGCCTAGCACCTACAAGACCCACACGATCCGTCGAGGTAACGTTTTCGGCTTTGTTCTAAGTCAATCTTCCTTTTATTTTGATCAAATTTATCGAATTAAATTCCAACATTTACATCACAGAAACTATAGAAAAACCTAACTTGGTAATCAATATAATGAAACAAATAAATTCACATCAACATGTACTTACGCCAGTACGGAATTTGAGTGCACGCAGAACAAAAAAAGAACACATTACCTGTAGTTAGTCGAGTTCCAGAAGCGGACAGCTGGGTGGTTGGAACCTTCCTCCTGGATTCCTACCGCTATTACCGGAAGTGTTGGGTGGCAAGCTAGTGCACGAACCCACCGTTTCGTCCCACGAAGTGTGTGAACACGTGTCTTTGTCTTCAGATCCCATATCTGAATCGACACGAGAAGAGATGAAAATCATTACATATTCAGCTCCATTGCTATCCCATATAAATTCACACAACAAAACTTTCCTGTAGACCCAGACCATGGATGAGCATAACCACATGGTTCTGATCCCCCTCGGTGAAAACGTGATCATAGAGGCTGGACGAATTTTGTTCTATTGCAGCGATAGGCTCATCGGAAGGATAAATGGACCAGATCTGTCAAGTCGGTTTTCAAGTACGGAAGATCAAAATCAGATTAATCTAGGACACCTTCTGATGCACGTAGCGTAAGTAGCATGCACAAAGGAAACAGAATACCAACCTCCATTCTCATTGTACCCTTTGCGCAACAACTAGTAAAGGTGTCGGTGTCCTTGGGATTAAACTTAACTTGCATCAAACCTGCAGTTGAGTGAACTGTTCGAATACATTCCCAGCCACTGTCCCAGTCCCACAGCTTGACCACGCCGTCTGTACACGCAGATAGTAGGTACGGGCTGGTAGGGTGAATCGCCAGTGATGTGACATCAGAGCTACCACCGTCTCCAGCTTGGAAACTCTTAACTTCTTTCCATGTAACACACAAGTACACGTGAATGTATCCATTATCATCCCCGGCTACAAACCAATCACGTCGAGGGATGAACCTAACCGAATAAACTATCGTTGCCCCCACGACACCCAATGCAACCACTGGTTCCTGGCAATTATAAATAAATTAAGTGTGCCCAATTGTATGAAATACTTTTAAACAAGATTAGTGCGAAAGGCATATACGCATGGAAGCGGATTAGGAGCACTCGGGTGCTCCATCCCCCTATATTCAAAAACAATTTAATAATTCAAAAAAAGTAAAAAAATCCTAGATATATTTTTGAACCAAATATGACTAGGTATTGTACTCATATAAAAAGTTTGGCCGAGGAATGATTCTCGTTCACTTCAGGGCAAAAAAGACAAATTTATGACGACAATGTAGCATGAATAGTACTTATATCTAGCATTTTTTGGAAAATATTTAACCCCGGATACAATAAAGGTCATTCCCTATTTAATCTTTTTATATGAGTGCAATACCTGGTCATGTTTGATTCCCTAAAAAATTCCAGGATTTTTTGACTTTTTTTGAATTACTAAATTATTTTTGAATATAGGGGGGCGTAGCACCCGAGAGCTCCTATGCATTTTCGTGTTAAATACCGCTACCTGCCTCTTGTAGTCCCACATCGAAAGAAGCTTGCCATGACCCACCAAAATCCTACAGGTCAAAAATTCAGCCCAAAATAAGCACGGAATTAATTGACGAGGCAAATCTTTTGCCTCCATTTCCAAAAAAAGGAAAAATAAATCAGCTTGGGCACCGAACGCTGCACTTAAAGTATTGAAAATCCGCTTCTAATGCCCAGGCTCATCTGCACCCGCGCAGAGGGAAAAAATCAAAATAAATACTAGATTTTTAAAAAATAATTGTACGATAGATAATTTGATGCATGAGGTCCGCTCTAATTTTTAAATCATTTGGACATCTGAGCAGATCTCAGCAAAAAAGACAAATTCGGAGTATATAAATTTTTTTACTGTTCATGCACTGTTCTGACCTGATTTGTCTTTTTTGTCGAGATCTGCTTAGATGTCCAAAGGATTTAAAAATTAGAGCGGACCTCGCGCACTAAATTTTCTAGCATGCACTTTTTTGGATTTTTATTATTTTATGGTTTTTTTCTAACTGGGTATAGATGAGCTTGGGCACCGAAACACTGCACTCCCAAAATATGGAATACTATATCGAACTCATTTTGGTGCCAAGTAATACACGAGCTGCAATCAATGAATCTGCTCACCAGGGTTGTGTGAGATGCACGTCTATCGATCTGAGGTCCGTAAATTTCTCACTTGAGACGATCTGGGACAGGAAGAGATTATTAGTGGTCATAAATGTGTCAAAAATACTTTTATATTATGAGACGGGGGAGTATTATCTAAATGACATGTGATACTAACCGGTTTTTAGGTTACTCTACAACTCCGTACTACTCCCTCAGTCCCAAAATAAACTTGTAGTTTTTTTTTTCGAAACGAAGGCAAAAGATTTGCCTCATCAATTAATTAAGAAGAAAAAAATTGTCCAGTTAATTAACGAAAAACCGGGCAAAAACCGATACATATAGACCACAAGCGGACTACTCGCTAAGAAGCAAACTCCATAACCCCACGATCAACCCGACAAATACACATAACATGTAACAACCATGAACCCTCACACTTCTATGCCTCAAAGAAACCTCTAACAAAACCAATATTGCATACATCGAACGCCACCAAATCCACGGAGATGGAGGACAATGGGACCGAGTATCCTCCATTAAGCTGCCGATGACGCCTTACCAATGACACCACTCTTCTTGCCTATGGTCCTGAGAGCCTTCTTCACCTTCTTTATTTTGTCCGTAGAAACCTCCTCCGCTAGGAGGCAAGCAATCGTCTTGCCAGACCCAGGAGAAGCTACCTCCAAGGAGGCGAGCAAGCGGCCAAGCTTTTTCAGAAAGACTACCTCGTCAATATATGCCAACATAGCATCATGGTCAAAGATGGGCGACCGGATGGGCTTCGTCACCTCAGAATTAGGTGCTCACCTACCTCATCACCCGCAGACACCACATGGCCAACAACCTTAGGTGAGAGAGCAATAGTAGCATCCAAACCTGCACAGTCCACAAAGTCGAGAGTCTGAATGGGCTCCAACGACGGCGGAGAGGTCGCAATCGACATCACCAAGTTCCCTCCAAGCGGCCCCATCTCCTTAGGAAGCACCATCGAAATAGGCGAAGTAGGCTCCCCACAAACCTTCTGGAGCTCAGCCATAATCTGCAGCACCGGAGCCACGACCTCGACAACAACTTCACTACCAGAAGCAATCGGCACGGCAGGCAACGGCAACCGACAGGATGTAGCACGAGGGGAGAGATCTCCATACATGCATGCTTCCCCATCGACAGAACCAACCTGAATCTCGGGCAGCAAGGACACATCAGGCACAACCCCAATCTGAAGCTCAGGCAGCGAAGACACATCCGGCACGACCTCTAGTTTGGCGAGAGCGGCCTCCGCCCTCCCCAAAACACTCCCGGCTCGCACTAGGCAGACATGAAGCTCAATGCGAAGCAGCTCGGTCTCCTCCGCCAACCCAACTTGCTCAGTCGAGATAGGTTGGAACTGCACATCTGTCATGGAGACTTCATCGGTGGATGCAGGTGGTGGAGCAGGACATTGGAGTGGCGAAGCATGGACAAGCTTCTCAACATGGCAGAAGCGAGGGATGTGGCCGGATCGAAGACAATCCTTGCATCGAATTGGATCCCTACAAGAGTATGCTCGGTGACCTCGATAGAGGCACCGAAAACACCTGTCTCTCAACCACGTCGGAGGGGGACGCCGCACATTGACAACAAGGCGACGAAAAGCAGCAGGAGCCGAGCGGCGCCCTCTCGAGACGAGCTGCCAACCTCCCAAAGCATCCCCGCATGGAGCCATAGGAACTGTTGACACCGCCACTCGGTCGAAACATCCTCGCCAATTTCCCCAGCCCGGACGCACTGGAGGCGCTTGCACGATGGGCCCTTCGCCTGCAACAGTGGTGAGTAGAGCTGAAGCAGTAGGCACTACGTCCAGAGAAGCCACCACTCCCCCCTCGCCATGGATGACGAAGCAACGGGAGACATGCGTTGAGCCGAGCATAGCCGGAACCGGTCGAGAGACGGGATCCAGATCCGCCTGATCTAGATCGAGCGGTGGGGGACAGATGGGGCTTGTCGCCGGTGGCTTCAGCAGGTTGTCGAAGGCGGCGCCGGCAGAGCAGGGGGTGACGGACAGCTGAGCCAGAGAGCTCGCCACTGCGGCCAGAGCGGAAGCCGCTGCAGCCTTCGGGGAGCGCAGGCGGGAGACCTGCCGGCCGCCGTTCTCCAACCCGGTGCCGACAGGCCAGAGGCAGTGGCCGCGGGAGCGGGGTCGGAGGCGCTGGCAATGTGGCCGTCGCCGGTGGGGGCTGGTGGAGGGGCGCGGGGGCCGCGACAAGGTGGACGGGGGCGGCGGGCGGCGGAGGTTGGTTGCTCGGCGCGGAGCCGAGGCGTCCCTGCACGGCCGGGCCAGCCTTCCGTCCGGCGAGGAAGGCCGCGGCGAGCGCGGCGGCCAGAGCAGGGGCGGTGAGCGACGGGGCTGAAGCGGCCGACGATGACGGAGCAGCCGTCGCGGACATGGGGCCGTCGCGGACGCGGCTGCCCGCAGCTACCACACGGGCTGCTCGGGCACGACGAGCAGCGAAGTTGGGACGGGCGGTGAGCAGACGGGGCAGAGCTTCCAGATCCGGGGCCGCCGGAGGCAGGGGAGGTCGGAGGAAGGAGGTCAGCCCGGCAGCGGCGCCGCGCGGTCGCTCATCGCGGGCGTGCTCATGTCGCGTATTCGTCCATAAAGCTATAGTTGAGACATTTATTTTGAGACAGAGGGATTACTTGATATGCAGAACTCACCTTGGGGGCCACTCCCTCCTCACTTGGTAGGCAGATGACGGCCCTCAACATTGCTGTATGCTCCTCGCCCCCTACCTCTTTGACTCGCTTCAATAATTCGCCATCAATTTTAGGCTCATCGCCTATGGATGACTTCAGCTTTTTAAGGTCGTTCCTGCTCCCCATGGCGATCATTACTATCTTAAACATGCCCGCGTCTGATGGCGGTTGTTGTTGCTCCAGCATTGTCACATTGAAAGAGCCAGTTGACATTGGGTCCAGATTGTTGGTTCCAGTACGGATTTCGTTCACGAGTTCGTGCTTACAAGGAGTATACATATTGGGGAACTGGGGTGCAACCCAATAGTTCACATAACGATCTGTCATGTTAGCTATGCTCAGTGGGCATTCGATACGTTTTCCTGCCTCGAATGGAAAGCAGAGCTCGAGAGGGTAAATATTTACTCCATTTATCAGAGTTGATGAAGTGCTAGACGAGTTTGAAATATCTATTCCATTAAGCCTACAGATAATATCCCCTATTGTAGGTCGCTTCAGTGGGTTATCATCCGTGCAATCTATCCATATCTCAGCACATACTTTTACTTGTTCTAATAGTGTATGGCTCTGTGATGTACCAAACGTGTTCTTCCAACTTTCCAGCACCTATGCAATTCACAATCATAGTGTGTTAAGAGTTTGATCCGGGGTAGCACTTTCAAATAGGGAACCAGAACATGTAGTTATAAGAAGTGTTGAATATCAAATAATTTAGATTCAAAAAGAGTTGCCAGTATCTTGAAATGGTAATTTAAATGATTTTACCTCGTCAAGGTTGGGGCGCTCGTCAAGTTTAAGTCCCATCATAATCTTTATGATTATAACCCCTAGACTATATATGTCCGTCTTCAATGTCATTTCACCTCTGTTTATGAATTCCGGTGCCAAATATCCCCTGCATGAAAATTGATGTAGTGATTGATTGATGAATAAATGGGTATGCAGAAGTGCTGTATGATGTCGAAAAAAATGGACTTATGTAGCCTACAGTGTTCCTGCTCGTTTTTCGGTAATAATCAGGCTTTGGCTTTCAGGTAACCGCTTGGATAGACCAAAATCCGCTATTTTAGGTACCATATAATCGTCCAATAGTATATTCTGAGGTTTGAGGTCCATATGAATAATGCGCTGCTGGTGGCGGTGAAGATAGTGCAGGCCCTCGCATATCCCCCTGATTATTTGATATCGCGTAGACCACTCAGGTTCGCATTCTGTGATGCGTATAAAATACAAGAAATAGTTATTTTTAATTTGTTATTATGCCATCAGAAGAGCAGTGCAACAGAAGGAGAAACACGCAACTTGGTTGATTGCACGATGTGCAAATCAAGTATACGCATGTTCAGTAAAAAAAAAACAGAGACACCTGCTTCTTCACTATGTGTACATTTTGCATAGGCAAAATGTCCAAACTTCCGTTTAAGATGGAAAAAATAAAAATAGACATCAAGGATATGCTGCATAAAAATGACAAGTAGGAGTGTAGGAGTATGTGACTGATCCTACCTTTGAAATACTTGTCGAGGGTCCCTTTACTTAGGTACTCAAAGCATAATAACTTTTCTCGTTCTACTCCCAAGACTTCTTTTCCTTCATATAGCATCGGCACCATTTGCGTGTTAGAGCAGTGTCCTAGAAACCGTACTATATTTTTGTGCTTGACCTTTTTGAGACAATCGGCCTCACTGTCGAAATTTTGTGAGAGAACCTCCAACTGTTCATTACGAAGTTTCTTCACAGCAACCATCATACCATTTCGAAGCGTACCCTGCAGTTCACAGCACAATTATCAGCGTGCCAGGTTATGACTGTGAGCGCAGGTGTGAGCCTAAGGGTGCACGTACCTTGTAAACCACTCCAAACCCACCACTGCCGATTAGTTGATCAGCAGAGAAATTGTTTGTGATGGCCTTGAAAACCGAGTAAGGAATGACGATTGGACCCATGCTTTTGTCACCTGACGCCCTCTCCAGCTCACTATATTCATGACTATCCATGATGGAGTGCAGTGGGACACGGCTGAATCAGGGTTGGCGGCACGTAACCAAGCTCAAGAGAGAAGATGTAACACAGCAAGGTAACAAAACTCTGAAAGATTCATTCATGTCATCCATTCGCAGAGAAACATATCAGAAAGACAGAAACTAATAAGTGTATATATCTCGATTAGCATTAAGCATCACAAACCTGGGACGGGACGCCGGAGGCGCTGAGGGTGGACTAGAGGCGCTAAGAGAGGACTGGATCACGGGGTGATTAGTGCTGATGAATCTGCATTGGCATTAATAAGCAGAGGACGATGAAAGGAGCTGACTTGTGTGGGCTGACGGAGTCGGCCGAGAGCAACGTCAACGAGTGAGAGGAGAATAAGCAAAGGGCGTGACATATGATTAGTGAGCAAGCACGCGGTTGCGCTTACTCTTTAGGCTTTGAGTTGTTCAACCACGCGTCGCGTCTTCCTCCTCCGTCCCTTAGCACCCGATGAATAATCCCAGTTGATGCACTACTATAAACCTTGGCCCTTTCACAATGGATCTGATCACGTACAAGATCAAAGAACGAGTAAAAGTAGATGCAACAGCTCTCCGCTGCCTTGGCCTATGGTGAGTCGATGACTACTATATAGTTGCCGTGTTTCCCTGAGTAGATCGACCTTGGCCGATTCAAGTGTTTCACTTCATCATTTTGTATTGCGAGACGTCCGTGTCGTCTCTCCCGCGGGCGACCCGGACGTAACCTAGCCGCCGCCGCCAGAACCTACCTATCCAGCCTTCTCTTCCTTGCCGCCGCCGGGCAAAGCCCGCGTGGCGTCGGCGGCGACGGGGCCCGTTCATCCCATCTCGCGACGCCATGGCTGCTGCGGGGCGCTTAGCCGAGGAGGTGGTAGTCACC
>NC_057806.1:54148972-54151060 GCF_018294505.1 Triticum aestivum | reverse complement strand
CGGATGGGCTTCGTCACCTCAGAATTAGGTGCTCACCTACCTCATCACCCGCAGACACCACATGGCCAACAACCTTAGGTGAGAGAGCAATAGTAGCATCCAAACCTGCACAGTCCACAAAGTCGAGAGTCTGAATGGGCTCCAACGACGGCGGAGAGGTCGCAATCGACATCACCAAGTTCCCTCCAAGCGGCCCCATCTCCTTAGGAAGCACCATCGAAATAGGCGAAGTAGGCTCCCCACAAACCTTCTGGAGCTCAGCCATAATCTGCAGCACCGGAGCCACGACCTCGACAACAACTTCACTACCAGAAGCAATCGGCACGGCAGGCAACGGCAACCGACAGGATGTAGCACGAGGGGAGAGATCTCCATACATGCATGCTTCCCCATCGACAGAACCAACCTGAATCTCGGGCAGCAAGGACACATCAGGCACAACCCCAATCTGAAGCTCAGGCAGCGAAGACACATCCGGCACGACCTCTAGTTTGGCGAGAGCGGCCTCCGCCCTCCCCAAAACACTCCCGGCTCGCACTAGGCAGACATGAAGCTCAATGCGAAGCAGCTCGGTCTCCTCCGCCAACCCAACTTGCTCAGTCGAGATAGGTTGGAACTGCACATCTGTCATGGAGACTTCATCGGTGGATGCAGGTGGTGGAGCAGGACATTGGAGTGGCGAAGCATGGACAAGCTTCTCAACATGGCAGAAGCGAGGGATGTGGCCGGATCGAAGACAATCCTTGCATCGAATTGGATCCCTACAAGAGTATGCTCGGTGACCTCGATAGAGGCACCGAAAACACCTGTCTCTCAACCACGTCGGAGGGGGACGCCGCACATTGACAACAAGGCGACGAAAAGCAGCAGGAGCCGAGCGGCGCCCTCTCGAGACGAGCTGCCAACCTCCCAAAGCATCCCCGCATGGAGCCATAGGAACTGTTGACACCGCCACTCGGTCGAAACATCCTCGCCAATTTCCCCAGCCCGGACGCACTGGAGGCGCTTGCACGATGGGCCCTTCGCCTGCAACAGTGGTGAGTAGAGCTGAAGCAGTAGGCACTACGTCCAGAGAAGCCACCACTCCCCCCTCGCCATGGATGACGAAGCAACGGGAGACATGCGTTGAGCCGAGCATAGCCGGAACCGGTCGAGAGACGGGATCCAGATCCGCCTGATCTAGATCGAGCGGTGGGGGACAGATGGGGCTTGTCGCCGGTGGCTTCAGCAGGTTGTCGAAGGCGGCGCCGGCAGAGCAGGGGGTGACGGACAGCTGAGCCAGAGAGCTCGCCGCTGCGGCCAGAGCGGAAGCCGCTGCAGCCTTCGGGGAGCGCAGGCGGGAGACCTGCCGGCCGCCGTTCTCCAACCCGGTGCCGACAGGCCAGAGGCAGTGGCCGCGGGAGCGGGGTCGGAGGCGCTGGCAATGTGGTCGTCGCCGGTGGGGGCTGGTGGAGGGGCGCGGGGGCCGCGACAAGGTGGACGGGGGCGGCGGGCGGCGGAGGTTGGTTGCTCGGCGCGGAGCCGAGGCGTCCCTGCACGGCCGGGCCAGCCTTCCGTCCGGCGAGGAAGGCCGCGGCGAGCGCGGCGGCCAGAGCAGGGGCGGTGAGCGACGGGGCTGAAGCGGCCGACGACGACGGAGCAGCCGTCGCGGACATGGGGCCGTCGCGGACGCGGCTGCCCGCAGCTACCACACGGGCTGCTCGGGCACGACGAGCAGCGAAGTTGGGACGGGCGGTGAGCAGACGGGGCAGAGCTTCCAGATCCGGGGCCGCCGGAGGCAGGGGAGGTCGGAGGAAGGAGGTCAGCCCGGCAGCGGCGCCGCGCGGTCGCTCATCGCGGGCGTGCTCATGTCGCGTATTCGTCCATAAAGCTATAGTTGAGACATTTATTTTGAGACAGAGGGATTACTTGATATGCAGAACTCACCTTGGGGGCCACTCCCTCCTCACTTGGTAGGCAGATGACGGCCCTCAACATTGCTGTATGCTCCTCGCCCCCTACCTCTTTGACTCGCTTCAATAATTCGCCATCAATTTTAGGCTCATCGCCTATGGATGACTTCAGCTTTTTAAGGTCGTTCCTGCTCCC
>NC_057806.1:54021399-54072849 GCF_018294505.1 Triticum aestivum | reverse complement strand
CGGATGGGCTTCGTCACCTCAGAATTAGGTGCTCACCTACCTCATCACCCGCAGACACCACATGGCCAACAACCTTAGGTGAGAGAGCAATAGTAGCATCCAAACCTGCACAGTCCACAAAGTCGAGAGTCTGAATGGGCTCCAACGACGGCGGAGAGGTCGCAATCGACATCACCAAGTTCCCTCCAAGCGGCCCCATCTCCTTAGGAAGCACCATCGAAATAGGCGAAGTAGGCTCCCCACAAACCTTCTGGAGCTCAGCCATAATCTGCAGCACCGGAGCCACGACCTCGACAACAACTTCACTACCAGAAGCAATCGGCACGGCAGGCAACGGCAACCGACAGGATGTAGCACGAGGGGAGAGATCTCCATACATGCATGCTTCCCCATCGACAGAACCAACCTGAATCTCGGGCAGCAAGGACACATCAGGCACAACCCCAATCTGAAGCTCAGGCAGCGAAGACACATCCGGCACGACCTCTAGTTTGGCGAGAGCGGCCTCCGCCCTCCCCAAAACACTCCCGGCTCGCACTAGGCAGACATGAAGCTCAATGCGAAGCAGCTCGGTCTCCTCCGCCAACCCAACTTGCTCAGTCGAGATAGGTTGGAACTGCACATCTGTCATGGAGACTTCATCGGTGGATGCAGGTGGTGGAGCAGGACATTGGAGTGGCGAAGCATGGACAAGCTTCTCAACATGGCAGAAGCGAGGGATGTGGCCGGATCGAAGACAATCCTTGCATCGAATTGGATCCCTACAAGAGTATGCTCGGTGACCTCGATAGAGGCACCGAAAACACCTGTCTCTCAACCACGTCGGAGGGGGACGCCGCACATTGACAACAAGGCGACGAAAAGCAGCAGGAGCCGAGCGGCGCCCTCTCGAGACGAGCTGCCAACCTCCCAAAGCATCCCCGCATGGAGCCATAGGAACTGTTGACACCGCCACTCGGTCGAAACATCCTCGCCAATTTCCCCAGCCCGGACGCACTGGAGGCGCTTGCACAATGGGCCCTTCGCCTGCAACAGTGGTGAGTAGAGCTGAAGCAGTAGGCACTACGTCCAGAGAAGCCACCACTCCCCCCTCGCCATGGATGACGAAGCAACGGGAGACATGCGTTGAGCCGAGCATAGCCGGAACCGGTCGAGAGACGGGATCCAGATCCGCCTGATCTAGATCGAGCGGTGGGGGACAGATGGGGCTTGTCGCCGGTGGCTTCAGCAGGTTGTCGAAGGCGGCGCCGGCAGAGCAGGGGGTGACGGACAACTGAGCCAGAGAGCTCGCCGCTGCGGCCAGAGCGGAAGCCGCTGCAGCCTTCGAGGAGCGCGGGCGGGAGACCTGCCGGCCGCCGTTCTCCAACCTGGTGCCGACAGGCCAGAGGCAGTGGCCGCGGGAGCGGGGTCGGAGGCGCTGGCAATGTGGCCGTCGCCGGTGGGGGCTGGTGGAGGGGCGCGGGGGCCGCGACAAGGTGGACGGGGGCGGCGGGCGGCGGAGGTTGGTTGCTCGGCGCGGAGCCGAGGCGTCCCTGCACGGCCGGGCTAGCCTTCCGTCCGGCGAGGAAGGCCGCGACGAGCGCGGCGGCCAGAGCAGGGGCGGTGAGCGACGGGGCTGAAGCGGCCGACGATGACGGAGCAGCCGTCGCGGACATGGGGCCGTCGCGGACGCGGCTGCCCGCAGCTACCACACGGGCTGCTCGGGCACGACGAGCAGCGAAGTTGGGACGGGCGGTGAGCAGACGGGGCAGAGCTTCCAGATCCGGGGCCGCCGGAGGCAGGGGAGGTCGGAGGAAGGAGGTCAGCCCGGCAGCGGCGCCGCGCGGTCGCTCATCGCGGGCGTGCTCATGTCGCGTATTCGTCTATAAAGTTATAGTTGAGACATTTATTTTGAGACAGAGGGATTACTTGATATGCAGAACTCACCTTGGGGGCCACTCCCTCCTCACTTGGTAGGCAGATGACGGCCCTCAACATTGCTGTATGCTCCTCGCCCCCTACCTCTTTGACTCGCTTCAATAATTCGCCATCAATTTTGGGCTCATCGCCTATGGATGACTTCAGCTTTTTAAGGTCGTTCCTGCTCCCCATGGCGATCATTACTATCTTAAACATGCCCGCGTCTGATGGCGGTTGTTGTTGCTCCAGCATTGTCACATTGAAAGAGCCAGTTGACATTGGGTCCAGATTGTTGGTTCCAGTACGGATTTCGTTCACGAGTTCGTGCTTACAAGGAGTATACATATTGGGGAACTGGGGTGCAGCCCAATAGTTCACATAACGATCTGTCATGTTAGCTATGCTCAGTGGGCATTCGATACGTTTTCCTGCCTCGAATGGAAAGCAGAGCTCGAGAGGGTAAATATTTACTCCATTTATCAGAGTTGATGAAGTGCTAGACGAGTTTGAAATATCTATTCCATTAAGCCTACAGATAATATCCCCTATTGTAGGTCGCTTCAGTGGGTTATCATCCGTGCAATCTATCCATATCTCAGCACATACTTTTACTTGTTCTAATAGTGTATGGCTCTGTGATGTACCAAACGTGTTCTTCCAACTTTCCAGCACCTATGCAATTCACAATCATAGTGTGTTAAGAGTTTGATCCGGGGTAGCACTTTCAAATAGGGAACCAGAACATGTAGTTATAAGAAGTGTTGAATATCAAATAATTTAGATTCAAAAAGAGTTGCCAGTATCTTGAAATGGTAATTTAAATGATTTTACCTCGTCAAGGTTGGGGCGCTCGTCAAGTTTAAGTCCCATCATAATCTTTATGATTATAACCCCTAGACTATATATGTCCGTCTTCAATGTCATTTCACTCTGTTTATGAATTCCGGTGCCAAATATCCCCTGCATGAAAATTGATGTAGTGATTGATTGATGAATAAATGGGTATGCAGAAGTGCTGTATGATGTCGAAAAAAATGGACTTATGTAGCCTACGGTGTTCCTGCTCGTTTTTTTTGGTAATAATCAGGCTTTGGCTTTCAGGTAACCGCCTGGATAGACCAAAATCCGCTATTTTAGGTACCATATAATCGTCCAATAGTATATTCTAAGGTTTGAGGTCCATATGAATAATGCGCTGCTGGTGGCGGTGAAGATAGTGCAGGCCCTCGCATATCCCCCTGATTATTTGATATCGCGTAGACCACTCAGGTTCGCATTCTGTGATGCATATAAAATACAAGAAATAGTTATTTTTAATTTGTTATTATGCCATCAGAAGAGCAGTGCAACAGAAGGAGAAACACGCAACTTGGTTGATTGCACGATGTGCAAATCAAGTATACGCATGTTCAGTAAAAAAAAAGCAGAGACACCTGCTTCTTCACTATGTGTACACTTTGCATAAGCAAAATGTCCAAACTTCCGTTTAAGATGGAAAAAATAAAAATAGACATCAAGGATATGCTGCATAAAAATGACAAGTAGGAGTGTAGGAGTATGTGACTGATCCTACCTTTGAAATACTTGTCGAGGGTCCCTTTACTTAGGTACTCAAAGCATAATAACTTTTCTCGTTCTACTCCCAAGACTTCTTTTCCTTCATATAGCATCGGCACCATTTGCGTGTTAGAGCAGTGTCCTAGAAACCGTACTATATTTTTGTGCTTGACCTTTTTGAGACAATCGGCCTCACTGTCGAAATTTTGTGAGAGAACCTCCAACTGTTCATTACGAAGTTTCTTCACAGCAACCATCATACCATTTCGAAGCGTACCCTGCAGTTCACAGCACAATTATCAGCGTGCCAGGTTATGACTGTGAGCGCAGGTGTGAGCCTAAGGGTGCACGTACCTTGTAAACCACTCCAAACCCACCACTGCCGATTAGTTGATCAGCAGAGAAATTGTTTGTGATGGCCTTGAAAACCGAGTAAGGAATGACGATTGGACCCATGCTTTTGTCACCTGACGCCCTCTCCAGCTCACTATATTCATGACTATCCATGATGGAGTGCAGTGGGACACGGCTGAATCAGGGTTGGCGGCACGTAACCAAGCTCAAGAGAGAAGATGTAACACAGCAAGGTAACAAAACTCTGAAAGATTCATTCATGTCATCCATTCGCAGAGAAACATATCAGAAAGACAGAAACTAATAAGTGTATATATCTCGATTAGCATTAAGCATCACAAACCTGGGACGGGACGCCGGAGGCGCTGAGGGTGGACTAGAGGCGCTAAGAGAGGACTGGATCACGGGGTGATTAGTGCTGATGAATCTGCATTGGCATTAATAAGCAGAGGACGATGAAAGGAGCTGACTTGTGTGGGCTGACGGAGTCGGCCGAGAGCAACGTCAACGAGTGAGAGGAGAATAAGCAAAGGGCGTGACATATGATTAGTGAGCAAGCACGCGGTTGCGCTTACTCTTTAGGCTTTGAGTTGTTCAACCACGCGTCGCGTCTTCCTCCTCCGTCCCTTAGCACCCGATGAATAATCCCAGTTGATGCACTACTATAAACCTTGGCCCTTTCACAATGGATCTGATCACGTACAAGATCAAAGAACGAGTAAAAGTAGATGCAACAGCTCTCCGCTGCCTTGGCCTATGGTGAGTCGATGACTACTATATAGTTGCCGTGTTTCCCTGAGTAGATCGACCATGGCCGATTCAAGTGTTTCACTTCATCATTTTGTATTGCGAGACGTCCGTGTCGTCTCCCCCGCGGGCGACCCGGACGTAACCTAGCCGCCGCCGCCAGAACTTACCTATCCAGCCTTCTCTTCCTCGCCGCCGCTGGGCAAAGCCCGCGTGGCGTCGGCGGCGACGGGGCCCGTTCATCCCATCTCGCGACGCCATGGCTGCTGCGGGGCGCTTAGCCGAGGAGGTGGTAGTCACCGTGGCGAGACGGCCACAGTGGGCGCGGTGAGCACGCGGCTCGCGCGCGGAGGCGCGTGGGATGTGGGCTCAGGCTTCGCTAGAGTTGTCTGTCACACTGCTCTGGCCGGCAGATCGTGGCTATGCTCCAGCGTGGTGCTTGGGCGACGGCCTTGCGGCACGGATCTGCAAGGCGTGTGGTACGGGAGTCCATCGGTAGGCGCCATCATCGCGGATCTGCCGGCCGGAGGACTTGCGGACTCCGTTGACCTGATGGTCACACGGCGGCTCACTGGTCGGGCGGCCGGATCCCGACGACCCCAGAGTCGTCATACGCTAGCGGTCATGGCGTGAGGTGGTTCCCCGTGCCCCTCTCGTCAGATCCGTTGCGGATCATCTTTGCACGCGGCTCTCCCCATCAGCTGGCCCTTGTAAGACAATAAGTTTTGGGAACCAGCACAACCCTCTAGGGGTGGCTTATCTCATTATATATAATGGTTGTGTTACAATACGTACAATATACGTACATAGGTACAGAAGTTATACATAGTCTAACACCCTCCCTCAATCTTAGCCACTTTCTAAAGAACTGAGAAGGGTAAGATTGCGCCTACAAGCCTCAAACTGTGGCAGTGGTAAAGGCTTAGTGAAGATGTCTGCAAGTTGATCCTTAGATGAGATAAACTTGATCTGGAGTTGCTTCTGTGATACATGTTCCCGTACAAAGTGATAGTCAACTTCAATGTGTTTCGTTCGGGCATGAAATACTGAATTTGCAGAAAGGTATGTAGCACCGATGTTATCACACCAAAGAATAGGAGGCTGTGGTTGAGACAAACCCAACTCCTGAAGCAAAGACTGCACCCAAATAATCTCTGCAGTAGCATTAGCCACAGCCTTGTACTCAGCTTCAGTACTGCTACGTGACACAGTAGCCTGTTTCCGAGCACTCCAGGCGATCAAATTAGAGCCAAAGAATACTGCATAACCCCCCGTGGATCGCCTGTCATCTGGGCTACCAGCCCAATCTGCATCAGAGAAGGCCGAAAGGACCCGAGAGGAAGTCGGCCGAATATGCATACCAAATGTCAGAGTGAACTGAACATAACGAAGAATGCGTTTAACAGCAACCCAATGAGTATCTCTGGGAGCCTGAAGATACTGACAAACCCTGTTAACAGCATAAGAGATATCTGGTCTCGTGATCGTCAAGTACTGAAGTCCACCAACAATGCTCCTGTACTCTGTGGCATCCGCAGGAGACAAAAGCTCACCATCAACAGCTGTTATCTTGTCGGTAGACGACATGGGTGTGGTGGTCGGTTTGCACTTCAGCATGCCGGCTCTTTGTAACAACTCCAAGGAGTACTTCTTCTGCGTAAGGACAAGACCAGTAGCACGAGAAGTGACCTCAACTCCAAGAAAGTAGTGAAGCTTCCCAAGATCTTTGACCGCAAAATCAGCACCAAGAGAGCAGACAAGAGCATCAGCAGCATACTGAGAAGAACTGACAAGGATAATATCATCGACATAGACCAAAAGATACATAGTGACTTCTGGCTTCTGTAGAAGAAATAATGAAGTGTCAGCAGTAGACGGCACAAACCCATGAGCACGAAGGGCAGAGGCAAGGCGGGCATGCCAGGCACGAGGAGCTTGCTTCAAACCATATAGTGCTTTGGAAAGACGACAGATATAGTCAGGATGATCATATCAGAAAAACCAGGCGGCTGTTTCATATAAACCTCTTCCTCCAAAAATCGATGTAGAAAAGCATTCTGCACATCAAGTTGACGAAGTGACCAACCACGAGAAACAGCAATGGAGAGAAGAAGCCGAATAGTGGTAGGCTTGACGACAGGACTGAAGGTGTCCTCATAGTCAAGACCATGACGCTGCCGAAAGCCGCGAGCAACAAGTCGCGCTTTGTAACGCTCAATAGATCCATCCGAGTGCTTCTTCACTTTGAATACCCATTTTGAGTCAATAACATTTACCCGTGGTGGTGGAGGAACGAGAGTCCATGTCTTGTTACGAAGAAGAGCATGAAACTCCTGCTCCATAGCCTCTCGCCAATGTGGAATGCGCAGGGCAGCCTGATATGAGCGAGGCTCAGAAGATGGATCCGCAACAGCAGCAGCCAAACAAGCAGCCAACCAAGCAACCGTACCATCCGTACGTTCCTTAGGTTTGAAAATGCCACTGCGACTGCGTGTATGTGGTCGAGACACAGGAACCACCGAGGTCGACGGAGCAGCCGGCAACGGGCTGGAGGACGGCGACGTTGACGAGTCAGCCGGTGACGAGGAGCCAGTCACGGTAGCCTCGGACTCGGTCGGCGAAGAAGGCCGGCCCACCGGTGAAACCGGCAGAGCAGACGAAGCAGCTGGCGACTCCGGCATCACAGACCGGGCCGATGGCGAGCTCAACATAGTGGGCCGTGGCGCGGCCGGTGTCGCGGGCCGATCCGCTGATGAAGGCGACGTGAGAACCCGAGCCGCGGGCGAAGACGGCGTGACGGGCCGAGCCGCGGGCGACTCGGCGGCCGCTGGCGAAAAAGGCCGAGCCGCTGGAGACTCGGCGATCGCTGGCGTAGCGGACCGAGCAGTGGAGATGCTCGGCGCGACGGGCTCGTCGGGTGACCATGCATGGGCACGCGAATCGATGCCATGCAACATAGGGCGATCGACGTGCCCACCAGAAGACGACGATGATGATGGTGAATCCTCCAACAGCTCCAAACGAGCTCCACGTCCGGTTCCTGCACCATGGTTAGGTAATAGCAAAGGAGAGTATGCAACATCATCAAATTGGTCAGAAGCAACAGAGGATGAATGCAGGGATGGTGGTTCGACAGTGGACACAGGAAGGTTGGCAAAGGGAAAAACATGCTCATCAAACACGACGTCCCGAGATATATAGACACGATTAGTGGGAACATGAAGACATTTGTAACCTTTATGAAGAGAGCTATAGCCAAGAAAAACACACTTCTTAGAACGAAACTCAAGCTTGCGCTTGTTATATGGACGAAGATGCGGCCAGCAAGCACATCCAAATACCTTGAGAAAGGTATAATCAGGTTATTCATTAAGGAGAACCTCAATGGGAGTCTTCATGTTTAAAACACGAGTAGGAGTACGGTTGATGAGAAAGCATGCAGTGGTGAAAGCATCACTCCAAAACCGAAACGGAACAGATGCATGGGCCAAAAGAGTAAGACCAGCTTCAACAATATGACGATGCTTACGTTCGACTGAACCATTCTGCTGATGTGTATGTGGACATGCTAAACGATGAGCTATCCCAAGCGACTGAAAAAAGGAGTTGAGGTTGCGATACTCGCCCCCCCAGTCCGACTGGACATGAACAATTTTGTGCTTGAGAAGACGTTCAACATGTTTTTGAAACTGAACAAAAATGTCAAACACATCAGATTTGCGTTTAATAAGGTAAAGCCAGGTAAAGCGACTATAAGCATCAACGAAACTGATATAGTAATTATGACCACTGACAGAAGTCTGAGCAGGACCCCATACATCTGAAAACACAAGTTCTAAAGGATGTTTCACCTCACGACTGGACTCCGAAAAAGGAAGTTGATGACTCTTCCCCTGCTGACAAGCATCACACACTGCTACATCTTTATTACTAGACAAACTAGGAAGTTCATGACGACGCAAAATATGACGGACAATAGGTGGGGCCGGGTGACCAAGACGAGCATGCCACTGTGACGGAGAGACCCGAACTCCACTGAAAACGCGAGCGACGCCAGGATGCTCCAGACGGTAGAGGCCCTGGCACAACCGCCCACTAAGAAGAATGTCCCTCGTGCCCCGGTCCTTAATAAAAAGATCAAAAGGGTGAAATTCACAAAGCACATTATTATCACAGGTGAGTTTAGGAACTGAAAGAAGATTACGGGTCACAGATGGAACTCGAAGAACATTGCGAAGCTGAAGACTCCTATTGGCATGTCTAGTGGGAAGAGATGCTTGACCAATATGAGAGATGTGCATACCTGCTCCATTGGCGGTGTGGATCTTGTCGGAGCCATGATAGGGTTCACGAGTGTGAAGCTTCCCCATCTCGCTGGTCAGATGCTCTGTCGCCCCAGAGTCCATGTACCAGTGTGGATCGATGGAGTAGGACTGAGTGTGTCCCTGGTGCTTCTGTGGCGCGGGACGATCAGCCATGGCGACCTGACGGGCATTGTTGCGTGTATCTTTGCCGTCATTGCCAAGACCAAGGAAGCTTCGCTGGAAGCGCTTATGACACTTGGAGGCCCAGTGCCCATCACGGCCACAAAGCTGACACACACGTGGACCGCCAGCCCCCGGTAAGGTCGCAGTAGGTGGGGGGGCGAGGTGGGCGACGGTGGCAACCCCAAGGGAGATCGGGGTGATGAAGAAGAGCGGCCACCCTTGGTGGCGACGTTGGCCGAGAGGGAGCCAGTGCCCCTGGTGCGGCGAGTCTCGACCCGTTGCTCAGTGAGAAGAAGCCGAGAGAAAACCTCGTGTGCCAACATGGGTGTCGAGTTGCCCCGCTCGTTGATGATCTCGACTAAGGCATCATACTCCTCATCAAGACCATTGATAATAAACGAGTTGAACTCGGAGTCGGTGAGGGGCTGTCCAATGGAGGCCAATGTGTCGGCGAGGCCCTTGACCTTGTTGTAGAACTCAGTGGCAGTGGAGTCAAGCTTCTGACACTCTCCAAGCTGACGACGGAGTGCAGAGACACGAGCCTGGGACTGCGCTGCAAAGGTGCGCTCAAGGATGGTCCAGGCCTCATGAGACGTCTTCGCGAAGACAACAAGGCCGGCAACTGCCGGCGAGAGCGACCCCTGGATGGAGGAGAGGTTCGCCTGGTCCTGCCCCGTCCAGACGCGATGGGCCGGATTGTAGACCGGACCGTGCACGCTGTCTACCAGCGCGGGTGGGCAGGAAAGCGATCCGTCGACGTAGCATAGCAGGTAGTGACTCCCCAAGAGCGGGAGAACCTGCGCACGCCAGAAGATGTAGTTGTCGGCGGAGAGCTTGATGGTGATGAGATGACCGAAGTGAAACGGCGGCGGCGAAGACGATCCCATCGAGGAGGCTGCCTGGGGTGCAAACACCATGGAGGCAGCCGGAGGCACCGAAGCCGATGCGGGAGGAGGCGGGACCGCAGCCAGGGCGGGCGCCGCAAACCTCGCGGCCGGTGCGGACGGCGGCGCCACGGTGTGGATCACGAGGTCACGCCCGAGCGAGGGCGCCGGCGGCGTGGAGAAGACGGAGCCGATGCTCCTTGTCCCGATCGGAGCCGGAACGGAGACGACATCGAGCGGGAGGTTGAGCAGAGCCGCAAGAGAGGCCGGGAGGAAGCCCGCAGCAGTGGAACCGGTGGTGGCGGCGCTCGACATGGCGGCGGCGCGATCGGTGGCACGGCGGCGGCGGTGAAGGCGGCGGCGGCTGCGGCGGTGGTGCGGGTATTAGGGTTTAGAAGCGGAAGCGATCGTAACCTAGCGTGATACCATGTAAGACAATAAGTTTTGGGAACCAGCACAACCCTCTAGGGGTGGCTTATCTCATTATATGTAATGGTTGTGTTATAATACGTACAATATACGTACATAGGTACAGAAGCTATACATAGTCTAACAGCCCTGATCTCCGGCGATGATGTTCTTGGCTGGCCCGGTGGGTGCCGGGGTGGGAGCTTGTCCAGGGGAAACCTCTAGCCGACGGCGGCGGCCACGTTGTCGATGACGCTCTCAACGTCATTTCCCTCCTTGGTGGCGACGGCGAGGTCTACTCCCCCTACTCCCTCCTCTGTATGTGCCCGGGTGAAAACCTTAGTTCTACGTGAATGGGCGGCGGCGGCGTCATGACGTCGTTACCTCCTTGGAGGCGCCGTCTTGGGCATTGAGACGAAGGGTGTGCGCGCGTGTGCACGGATGGTTCATGGTGCCGTAGGTGGTGCGGTGTGGCATCTACCGTGTCGACGACGGCAGGTCTCGGCAGCATGGAGCAGCGGAGTCCTGGTGATGGACATGTGTTGATGGACGAGCGCAGGGCGGTGGAGCTGTCTAACGCCATGGTGGCGTCGACGGCAGCGAGATCGGGCAAGGTTGATGCAACAGTACAACACTGAAGATGGATTGGTGGCAGGTGGCTATGGCGGCTTCATACTCGGCAAGCGTCCTGGTTGAGGAGTGCGCCGGACTGGTGGGTGCCCCATACCGGGCAGGCGTCCTGGTTGGGACCTCAAGTCTTAAATGTTAGGTTTGGATGCGAGGTCTGTTTGGTATTAGACCCAGACTATCAGCGCCCCTTCATTAATTGGTTAGAAGTAGCGACAGATGTTGCCTAAATAATGGCTTTAGTCTTACTATTGTATGACTTTGTACAGTCTTGTATGAATAATTAATAAAGTGACCACATGCATCATCCAGATGCAAAGACCGGGGTCCTCCTCATTTTAAAGATCGACCTTGGCCATTCACGATGGATTAGATTACGTAGCCGATCAAAGAACGAACAAGTTGAGTCGGTTGGAAAGTTTGGATGCAACTGTTGGCCGCTGCCCTTGTGCGGTCGAGTCGCATGGCCAACATACGACGGCACGGCACGCCATGACTAGCACGGGAGGGACACGTATAAACACCTAAAAGTTAAATCTCTTCTAAACGACCGTTTCGCTCTGTCATTTGTACATCCAGCCCAGGTACTTGCGAGCACGGAGCAACCTCGCCCCACCTGCCGAAGGTGCCATCGAAGCAGTGCTACGTGCATATACTCATAACGGATACATCCACACTTTATTTCTATAAGCACTTTTGAAAGATTGAGCTGACATATTATCTTAAGATTTTATGAAGTCATCGTAGCGTCTTGCAGTCGACAGAAACATCTTCTCTTACTGAACGCGCATCGTCGAAAATTATGAAATAAATATATAATAAATGCGAACATCAGGACTTAAACCCTAATAAACTGATAATACCACTATCCATCTAACCATTCAATCACAAGTTAGTAGAGCTAGTTGCTCTGTGTTTCCATAAACAAGAAGCCGAACCGTTATTTCCTTTATCAAACTGGCCTTGGGCCTTTATTTCTTTAGCATAAAAACAATGGATGGTTATTAAGTGATGGTCTAAGCTATCGGGTGCGTGTCTCTCAAACCATATATCTCACTTATAGCTAGAGTACCAGAAAACAATATTTGCCGCACACAACGACAACTTATCGGGGCTCCGCACAGGGGGGGCCCCGACAAGGCCGGCCAACTTCTGTTTATCTTGTTTTTATTTTTCCGTTTCTTTCTTTTCATTTTTTCTGTTTCTTATTAAATTTTTCGTTTATTTTTTTCCTATTTTTCAAATTTATTTTTATCCTCAGACCCGGTTTCAAAATTTCCAATATAGTTTGGAGTTTTCAAAAATGTTCTTGTTTCAAAATTTGTTTATGATTTCAACAAATGTTTATGATTAAAATATTAGATTTTTCATTATTTACATTTTTTAGTTAACTAAGAAATTGTTCTGTTTTAAAATAATGTTTGAAATTTCCAAAACCTGTTCGTGTTTTCTATAATTCTTCATATTTTCCAAATAATGTTCACAGTTTCAGAAAGTGTTCCTATTTTATTTTTTATCGAACATGTTTTAACAAACTTAAAAAAAGTATATGCTCAAATTTTCAAAAAATCTTTTTTTTTGAAAAATATGCCTGCAAATCTGCAAAATGTTCACAAGTTCTAATTTTTTTGATTTTCAAAAAATGTCCCCATTTCCACAAATTATTCACAGATCCAAAAAGGCTAGCTTTTTAAATTTTGTTTGGAGTTTCCAAAAAAGTTTTCCATTTTCAGAAAATGTCCATATTTAAAATAACTGTCCGTGTTTGGATTTCTTTGAAATTTCAAAAAATGTTCATGTTATCCAAAAGTTATTCACCAATTAAAAAACTGTTCATGTTTTAAAAATGTTTGAGTTTTAGTTGTTTTTCACAAATCTGAAAATGTCCGCGTTTCAAAAAATATATCACTATTTCCTTTTGTAAAAGAAAATTTTCATTTCTAGTTTCAAAGCATGTTTAGATCTGTTGCTGTTAATGGCTCTTATGTGCCCTCGCTACCTATATGTAGACAAATGCTCATGCACTTCAGTGGCTAGCCATGTTCATTCCCCGGCGGTAAGTGGTTCGTTCTCTCTCTCATTGTTTTTCTTATCGTCAACTTTTTTTTGATAAATTTCACTTTTGAACCAAATGCTGCTCGGCCAAATTTAGGGCGCCACTATGCGCCCCGCTACTGGCGTCTGGCTCATCTGAAGATTTTTTGAGTGTTGTACAGTACTGGGCCAGTCCATTCTTAGCACATGCTCGCACGTGCTTGCCCGTTCTTACCGCTCGCTCGTTCGCCGACAGTTGTGTATGTTGCTTTCTTCTCTGTTTTTCTCTTCTTTTTGTTTTTCTTACGGTTTTTGTTTCTTGATGGGGTTCTTTGTTTGTTTTTGTTTCTTCGCCGTTTTATTCCTGGTTATATTGGTTTTTTTTCTTTTTCTTTTCTTTAATTTTTTATTTCTTTCTCAGGCTTCTCTGTTTTTTCTTCTTTTCTTTTCTTTTCTCCCACAGATTTCCCCCAGTTTCCTTGTTTCCTGTTTCTTTTTTATCTTTTCTGTTTATTTAGTTTTCTTTTGTTTCTCCTTTGTTTTTTCTTTTTTAATTTCTTATACATTTTCAGTGGACACGTGAAACATTCTTTTGATACTGATTGTATATTTCTCAAATATATGGTGTACAGTTTTTTCTTCTTAAGAACATGTTATGAACACGTTATTATGGTCAAAATTTTCGTATACATGGTCAAATTTTTCTCAAACAAACATTGAACATTTTATTATGGTAATAGAGGATTTTACAAACCGCATATAAATTTTTGGAATACATGATTAGCTTTTTGTCAAAAATCTAGTTTTCATCTCTCATTCCATACACTTTTTTATTTTTTTATTCACCAGGAACATTTTTTATACACATTAACAGAATTTAATTACATGATCAAATTTTCTGATACACATTCTGTAATTTTTCGTATAGATGGGAAACATATTTTCTATAGACATTTTACATTTTTCAATAAATGTGTGATTAAAAATTTCAAATATTGATCAATATTATTTCTAATTCTTTATTTTTTAATACACGCTGAACTATTTTCGTGCGCATTGTATATTTTTTGTATACATGAGAAATATTTTTAAATTTTTTGATGTAATGTGTTTTTTATAATATATACATTAGAATATTTGGAAAAAAAGTAAAAAGAAAACAAAAAACAAAGAATGTGCAAAAAAAGAACAAAAAGATGCTCTGGACTACCTTTTATTTAGTCTAAACACACTTTATTTAATGATCATAGTCCAAATACATTGGAATACAATTTACGTCCAGAGTATCAAGGAGTCACAGAATCACGCCCTCAAAGCTGAAGGAGTAAGCTGCAAATTGTGTAGATGTCGCCTTGATCTCTCTGACAATGCTTGCATATAAACCTCCCATGCCCTTGTTGATGTTCGTAACAACTTCTTGACAGTCCAAAGATATTATCACATGTGACAAATTTAAGTAGCCAGAGACAAAGCTTCTCGACAAGCTAGTTCCTCGAGAGATGTGGGGTCAGATATCCCCGCACACTTAATAGATTTTTTTTTGAGACAAGCACACTTAATAGCTGATGAGCCTAGAGATGCTCTGGCCTAACCCTCGCGCGTTGGGCTATAAACGAGACATAGGGCGCCCACTATGTATCAGTGTTTCCTTTATGTCCCTTTAAGCACCAAATACAATGTACTCCCTCTGTTCCTAAATATAAGTCTTTTTAGAGATTTTAACAAATGACTACACACATAGTAAAATGAGTGAATTTAAATTCTAAAATATGTCTACATACATCCGTATGTTGTAGTCTATTTAAAATGTCTAAAAAGACTTATATTTAAGAACGAAGGGAGTATTTGGTAGCGGTCGCACACGGCCCTCGTCGCTTTGCTAGTCCCAGTTGGTTGTCGGCCCATTCTTCCAGCCCCTACTTGTTTTCTGGAACCAGTTTTCTTCCTTTTTTTCAGTTCCCGATTCTTTTTTTTCTATTTTCTTTTTATTTCTATTTTTTGTCTGTTTTCTTTTCGCTGTTTCCTGTTTTTTTAAAATCAATGAAGTTATTTTTTTTCAAAATTGATGCACTTTTTTCAAAGTCAATGATTTTTTTCCAACATTGATGAACTTTTTTTCAAATTAGATGAAAATTTTCAAATTCACTGAACTTTTTTCAAAATTGATGACCTTTTTGGAGAAATTTGATAAACTTTTTTGGAAAATTTATTATTCTTTTTCAAATTTTATAAACTTTTTAAAAATTGTGAACTTTATTAGAGTTAGTGAACTTTTTTCAAAATATGTGAACATTTTTTATATCATCAACTTTTTTTTATTTTTTGTGATTTGTTTTTTTAAGTCAATGGTTGACCGGTCAACTGCGACATGTGAAATGCGATTGAGAGAGAAGGGAAAGTGATCACCTGCGAAGTAACAAGACTGCTCAACTTTTTTTTGTAAACTAGTAAGCATGCACGAGCAACGCACGTCTCAAACAAAACATGTTCACATAATATAATACTAAAAGAATTTTTACAGAAAATTCAGATCGCTACTAAATGTTATCATGTCACTCAAATTGTATTTTCAAAAAGTGCAACATATTTGTGATCCAACACACATATCATAAACATGTCTTCGCATAAAATTCACTATCACATAATAATTGTATTATAATTGCTACAAGAACATATTCTAAAAACCGCAACTAAGAAGGTCCATCTTTTGAAGCAATGAAGGTCCATCTATAGATGCGATCAATGATGCTTCGTTCAATGTATGGGATATTGTTTTGAGCTTCATTCTCTTCGTGCTTTAAAATATGCACCAAAAATTGCTTCCTCAGTTGAAAACCATCCTACATTGGCACTATACAACATTGTTATAACAAGTTGTATGTGCAATGTGTATACAAATAAGCATGGTGTAAATACTCACCTGAGGTATGGGAAAATATAGCTTTCCATCGCACAATGAGTGCATGTAATTAAAAACCAAATAACCAGACAAGGCACTGCATATATGAAATAAACACATAATGTGCGTTGAATGAATCAATTAATATTGTAATGCATTTAAAATATTCATACCAGTGTGAGTTTGTTGGAGCATCAGGAACTATGCATTCCCATTTAGAGATATCATCCTTGATGTAGGGTTTGCAACTTCAAGCGCAAAGTTTAGATTGTCGGCCACGGTTTTAAGTACATTCTTTCCGAAAGTAGGTATTGGTATCGGATCGAAAATTGAGACAACTTTTCTATTTTGATCCAAGACAAACAATAGAAATAACCCAAACATATACCAAGGAAATAAAATCTGCAATGATGAAATAATTTAGAAATACATAGAATATTAATTAAGACCAAGTAAAGCACTGTTACAAATGAAAAAAAAATCTTACCATATCACATTGAGAGATATGATAGTCATTACCGTCAGGCCAGCTATAAAACAACCGTTTCAATGTAGCAATTTCCATATGTTCACGATGACTTGAGTCTCGTGCATAGTGGAACATGGACTAAAGTAAGAATGAGAAAATATTAGTGCAATGAGAAAAAAATGTAGTACGTGATTATAGTAACTTACACAAAAGTTCAGATCCATATAGTTAGATGGAATGTCTCTGAGAAGCTGGACTTCGTGGCGCGCTAGTATTCGCACAGCCATATTAAAGCAATGAATATCCATGTATTCATCATTGCTTAATATGTTTTTAATTTGTCTCAAATTTAAGCTAATAGGGTACGGATCAGAGCTTTTCACCCCTTCGCTCCTGTAAATCAAAATTCTGTAAATTATAATGACATCAAAGTAATTTGTTGGAATACAAAATGAAATAAAAAATATGGCTTACTCTAGTAGATCGACATCATCAACCATACCGATGAACAAACAAAGTTCATCTATTAAATCATCGTTTGTTGGGTTGAGAGACGGTGAAAGAATAAATAACCACGAGATGAGCTCAACTTCTGTTGATGATTTGATGTTTTGAAATTTTCAGGGATCTATCTAGAATCATACATTCTGTGGCATCTGTGTTGTTATCGTCCTCTTTCATGTCTCGATTTCTTATATTATCATCATTCAATTCTGAGTCCACTAAAATGATAGCTAGTTTTATTCTAAAATCTGTCATATGTTCCTATTAAAACAGTAATAAGAGTTAAATACTGATACAACATAGAATAAATATAATGATACACAGTAAAAAAAATACCTGTGTAGGAATGTCAGACAACATATCTCCTGTGAAGTACTCCATAAATTTATCATCCATAAACCACAAGATGACCTGTATGATTACAAATACAAAACTTAAATAAACTCAATCATTTTTAATCAAATTTATAGATATTTGTACAAAACAACTTTTAGAATCATCAAATGATCATAACTGAAACAAGTCTTGATGAAAACAAAAATTTCACAAACTTAGTGAACCGGACATGCCCTATGAAATATAATGTGTATTTAGAAGATCTAATACAATTACAATGTATTTTTGTTCGGACAATGCCACACTCACTCAAAAGCTTAGTCAAACTCCCACCGCCCCTCATTTCTCCTTTCCTCCCCATTCTTCCCTCATCCATGGCCACAACATCCCCATCCACAGGCGGCGGCTCGGCGATCTGCTCTGCGCCGCCCCTCGCTCCTCCTGGCGACGCCGGGGCCATCCACCGCGTGCGCTCTCCTCTTCCTCCCCATGGCCGCCTTGCTCCCCATCACCTATGCCCACTCTGGCAGCCCCAACCCTAGTTCTCTCACACCCCGTAGGGAGAGGAGGAGTGAGGCTTCTGGGCAAGGAGGTGCTGCTGGTTGTGCTGCTGCTGGGCGAGGAGGCACTTGATTTGCGTTCGCCGACGCTGGATCCGTGTGCACCGGCGCTTGATCTGCTCCGTCGTGGCTCCGACGACCTTACCCTGTGGCTCCGGGACAGGAAGGCTACCCCGACGACATACAGGTCCACCCCCTTCTCCTATCCTGTTGGATTTCTTCTTCTTCCCTTCCCTGAGATGGTGTTTATGCTGGGCTGCAGGAGACCTCAACACGCCAATGGATGCAGCCAGCCTCCAACTCACCACGCACCTGCACCAACTTGATGTAGGGAGAGGAGTGAGGCTTCTCTCACGGGATGACGCCCAGCCATGGGGCAGCAGCAACCCAAGGTAAAGCCTCCCTCTACCTCTCTCTCGTTTTGATTTCATAGGTCTGGTTCCCTGATTTTTCTGCTGCTCTAGATTCACTTGCATGCTTGACTGAATCTAGTTGCTCTCAGGCCCTAGTGTTCAATGAGATAGGCATTGCACTGTTTACCAATTTAATTTGCTTGCCTACAGCCACATGGTCCAGAGATAGAATTGAGATATTCAGACTAAGTTTAATGATTTGCTGGTCATAATTACTGAATTTTTCTTGGTGCTATCACTGTCGGCCTCTAGTGCTGAATCAGTTGGACACTGTACTGTTTACCAATTTAATTTGCCTGCTTGCCTCCACATGGTCCAGAAATAGAAATTCAGATATTGAGACTAAAGTTTAATGATTTGCTGGTCATAATTGGTTCAGTGACTAAATCTGTCCCCAAACTGTCAAAATTGTATGTCAAACCTAAAAAACTATCAAAACTTTGCTTTCAAGATGAACCTAAATTCAGTAAGATGTGTGCGCAGCTTGCTTTCAAGATTGTTAAACTACTCCATGTTTATTTAAACTAATTCCTCCTACAGATTGCTGTCAAAATAAGCCTAAATTCAGAGTCTTCGGAAGTCAATTACTTTGAGCCTTTGAGTTAGAAGGTATACCAGTCTCTTTGCAGTTTGCTCTTAATACACTCTTCCCTTGGCCATGATGAGATGTTTAAGTCTTTCCACTTATCAGTTTTTAGTTCCACTTGAAGCGATGCATATTCGAATACATTTTCTAGTCCTTTGAGCTGTTGAATGAATAAATGCCAAAGTATTAGCATCACAACCAAAACAATAACAGAAATCGTCTTATCAAAAGATGGTGTAGTGGGACTAATGACTAACCATAGCGGTGAGGTCTTTGCGGCTCATTCCTGGGCCTAGCGAGTCGAGCACCTGGATGCATCTCTGCCCGACATTTATAACTGCTAGGTACCAATGGAAGTGTTCAATGTTAACTGGAATGAATATCTGAAAATAGGGTTTTTGTTAGTTTAGGTCCCATCTATACAAACATTTATATGGAACTGAGACTCACCACATCATGTTCCAAATAAGTTGTAGCTCTGTCTAATACCCATCTTGGTGCGTCATCCCGTATAGAGCTAAATTCCTTTATCATCTTAGAGATGCATGCACTCTCTAAGAACACACTTCCACCTGACCTCATCTGTAGATGCTCTTTAGCACTTATGCAATGTATGTATGCGTCTATGATCTGCAATATGAAGTGCACACCTTAGTCAGAGGAGAGAATAGAAACTCATGTTAAAACAACATAGTCTTGTCTGAAAGCTACATATACTTACTTCGTCGCCAAGAAATTCTTCGGGGAGTAATAGACGTTCTAACTATTTTCTTTGGAGATGTGAGTCGTTGATGCTCACTAAATTTCTTTTATCGTTTGGTTCAGACATGATATTTTCAATCATGGACCAATCATCGACAGTGCAGGGCATAGAAGGGTTTGTCCGTGCCTTCTGGAGCCACCACGTAGTCTTGTGCCTTCTTAGGTTTGTTATGCAGTCGGATAGGCTTCCCGGTATGTGCCCCTTCCATGTGAGACGTTAGTTCTAATTCTCTGTCCTCAGTTGCATCCATTTGTTCACTTGTTTCATTGAAGGTTAATTTCTGGAGGCAACATTGCAAAGAATAATGGGTATGTAGGATATAATATACTTATAATTAGACCTATTTGGGACATAGTAGTTGGAAAAGAAAAGATACCTCTGTCACTTCAGAGTCTTCGGAATCACTGGACTGCGTGCTCTGCTTTTTCTTGACTTCTTTGTCGGCTGTACCATTTGATTCTCTCATTGTGTCCCCTATGGTGTCTGCCCCTTTGGTGCCAAATGTTTGTGCTAATTCCTCATCCCGAGCTGACTGCATTTGTTCACTTGTTTCATTCAAGGTTAATTCCTGAGAGCAAGATTACAAAGAACAATTAGTATGCAGGGTTTAATATAGTTAGAATTGGAACTATTTGGGACATATAGTTGGAAAAGAAAATATGCCTCTGTCACCTCGGAATCTGTGGACCGCGTGCTCTTATTTTTCTCCACTTCATCTTTGTTGGCTATTCCATTTAATTCTGCAAGCTTGTCCCCTACAGTTTCTGCCCCTTCGGTGTCGAATGTTTGAGCTAATTCATTGTCTTGAGTTGGCTGCATTTCTTCACTTGTTTCCTTGACGGTTAATCCTGAGAGCAACATTACAAAGAATAATCCCTATGTAGTATTATAATATAATGAGAATTAGAATTATTTGGGATAGTTGAAACGGAAGCATGCCTTTGCCACTTCGCAATCTGTGGCCTGTGTGCTTTTTTTTTTCTGTACTTCATCGTCGTCTATTCCATTTGATTCTTCCTCGCTTCGTACCTGAAACACACATAATATAATATTACCCGGTACTTACTAGTTCTTCATCGCTTAGTAACTGAAACACACAATAATATAATATTCTTCAGGACGTATAGAAGAGCAAATATTATGAAGATGAATAAAGAATTGTAGATATGATATTATTATACTATAGATTGCATATTGTTTTGTCTCCCCTGAATAAGAAGAATAATAATGGCATGTGAAATTAAAAACCGCCTTTGTCGGCTTGGGGTTTGTATGCTTGTGTTAGGATATCACCTCATCAATCTGCATATTTTCTGTATCTTCCATGATGCCTTGTTCTTCTATTGCATTTGTTGACTCGGTGTTCATATCTTCATCTTTGGTTATCATGCATTCAATCTGCATATTTTGTGTATGCTCGTCCTTCGCTCCTTTGTCGATGTTTTCCTGAAAATCAAAGCATATATTATTATCACGTCATACACATTCAGCCCCTATGTTTTGTTAGCTTGAAAATCGATCTTATATGTTGGGTCGTAGGGAGTACATCAAAACTGTATGCACATATCTTCTCATGTTTACTTAACATAGTGGTATCAGGACATCCTTTCCAGCTAAATTTCAGTATCTATTTCTTTTTTTTAATTGTTCAGTAAACTTTTTGAGACTAACTTGCGTGACTATTCTCTCTAGTAATCAGGTGGATCTTGCCCAAAGAATTTCCTAAGTCACATAATGAAATCTCTGTAACTTTGCGGGGTAACACAAGGCATGTTGATTCACTTTGTTTGATCACCTCTAGCGACTATGTTGCCTTGTAGATGTGAAATTGTGAATAGGATGTAATTATAGAGAGATATCATTATTACCACGATGATAGCAGATTGATCCATAGAGGCCACCGGGGATTGTGACGCAGACATGGGGGGGGGGGACGATGGTAGTTCACCACGGACACATGTGTACGGCAAGCTAGACAGACTTGCAGTAGAGGAGGCCGGCGCGGCGGAGGGGTGTGAGGCTGCGGCAATCCTTCGCGAGAGAGGATGAAGGAAACCTTACGGTGCAAAACCCCTTGCTTCTGTGGGCTCCTGATTGAAAGATCGTTCGCTGTAGGCAATATGTAAGGCGGAAATCAGGGGAAGGACTTCCATAGTGTGAGGAGGCAAGGGAATCGTGATTGTTATCTCAGGCCCCACGCTTTCCCTTGATCTATCTTTTTTTGGCAACTCCTTTGATTTATCTCAGGACGCATGATTTTTTTTTGCTTTTTTATACCCTACGCACATAGAATTAATAGAGTTATTTTCGTAATACATGTTTATACAGAAATATTGGGCTTGGCTCATCAGAACGTTTATCTATTTTTTTGTGTGCTTTCTCTTACCTTTTTATTATGTACAGAAAGTTCATCATTCTCTACAGAAATATAATTCTTGTATCCTTTGTCTTGGCAGTTAGTTAATTATGTGCCCTCAATGGCCTTGTTTGACAGGAGGGGCCAAGGAAGTGCTTTCGGTTGTTTCAAGACCGAGCATGATAAAACGGCATAATCCACTATTCCTGAGATCAAACCATGTAACCTTGCAAATATTGTAATACAACCCAAAGCTATCGGGACTGTGACATCATAGGTTTCCATTTTATGAAGAAACCATCAAGGTGAGTTCCGTACTTATGTTTTATTATTATTGCTGCTCATGTGTGGTCAGAAAAATTGATTGCTTTCTTGGCCCTTTATCTCTTTTTGTTCATTGTTGCTTATGCTGTCTTCACTTTTGTGTTTACACATTATTATCGATGGTTGTTAGTGTTAGGGACTGAGAATACTTAGTACTCCATGATGACCACGTCCAGTCAAGACTAAAATTGACACTTCTTTCTTCCATTTATATGTTAGATGGATCGTTTCAATTTAGTTAGTTCACGTGCGCTTGGCAATTCAACCAGTTATATTTGAGACTGAGGTCGAACAATCACATATGCACTTCAGAGAACAACAGCCATCATAAGATTGCAATATTTCATTATTTCTGTCAATGATCCCAGCAGCTTACATTTTGCTGGTATAGCAATCTTATGTTCTGGAATTGACAGAATAAATTGAAATTTCTACGTTCCCAAATGAATGCTATAAGTATTCAGAACATGAAAGGAATAACAAGTGTGACACATTTAAAGTCTGTACTTTTTCATTTCAGGATAGTTAATATGTCAACGATTTTTACAAATAAATCACACTAATAAACGACTCTGACATAAAGAGTCGGTCACATCGACATCGTTTGTGTTTCATGCCTATTATGTAGCACGCTGTTATGAAAACCTGCAAATAAAACAAAAAGTGTTAGATTCAGAGTTAGTTATATAGGTACAAAATCAAAGGTGCAAAGAAAACACGAACTATTCCACGTACCTCACCCCTCTAAAACATCTCTATAGACAATGTTTTTGGTGCTTTTCTCAGATTTATCAACCTCCTTGTTAGGCTTGGCTAAAATCTGTGTCGTCTTTCTTGAGACACCCCTTGAGAATGCAACATATAGTTGGCCATGTGAGAAAACAGGTTCTGGAAGGTAAATACCGACATTTGGGATGGTTTGACCCTGTGCCTTGTTAATGGTCATCGCAAAACTCAGGCGGATGGGGAACTGTTTTCTCTTAAGCTTAAAGGGAAGTGAGGTGTTCTCCGAGGGCGACATAGGGATCCTAGGTATGAACACCCTCTTTCCAGCATGCTGGCCACCAACAATCTCTGCATCGATTGCATTATCCTAGAAGGCCCTGATCATAAGCCGTGTTCCATTACATAGCCCATTATGAGGGTCGAGGTTCCGTGGCAAAATGATCGAGCAGTTGATTTTTACCCTCAAGACATGCGGGGGCAACCCATTTGGTGTGATCGAGTTCAGGAAGTCAATTGTGTAATTATTCTGGAAGTCATCCTCGATATAGTCAAAGCTATGGTACACCTTTTCTTCGCCCGGAAACCTGGAGATCATCTTGTCATTCAGGTCATCCACATGCTCGTTTTTGGTCGAGAGAATTGCACGTGTGCTCATGTACGCTCTCGACCTAGCATTGGTGTGAAGGGATGGGAAGACATCTTCGATAAGCTTGTTAATAGGTTCATCATCGTCGGTATAAGCAATCACAATGTCTTCAGGGAGATGCACATAGTCGTCGCCAATTGTTTCTTCCGTCCCATTGCCGGTCCCTAGGAGGTATTCCGAGAACCAAGGGTCTGTCTGTGCCCACATATTGCGTGTGAGGCGTATCTTGCGGATCTTCTGCCATAGATAGGATCTCAACAGTGTAGCATCAGTGATCTATGCTCTTGTCCCTTGGGTCACAACGGGGAGGACCTGCCTGAAATCGCCACCAAAGACGACAACCTTTCCACCAAATGGTAAAGAACATTCCATTATATCCTGCAGCGATGTATCAAGTGTCTCAACTGCTTGACGCTTTGTCATATCAACTTTATCCCAAATTATCAAGGACACCTGTTTAAGCAACTCTGCCATACCACTCTGCTTTGTGAAGCTACACATGTTGTTGTCAGTGAGCTTGATTGGAATTTTGAACCTGGATTGTGCAGTCCGGCCTCCAGGCATTATCGACGCTACGATACCTGATGTAGCAGTTGCGATCGCTATTAGACCCATCGAATGGACCTTTGTAAGCAACGCCTTGTACTGGTACGTCTTCCCAGTGCCTCCTGGACCGTCAACAAAGAATATCTGGCTTTTTTTGGTTTGTCACATGATCCATTATGTCATTGAAACTAGCTAGTTGCTCATTGTTCAAATAGCTGAATAGATCTAGATGTTCTTGGTCCACTTTGACATGTCTCTCCTCTGTTACCTCTGTATTGTCAAAGTTAGAAGAACCATCTGCGTCAAACAGATCCGGAAGTCCGTAGAGTTTAATATCCTTTCCCATGGATTGCAGGAGATCCTTGATATCCCTAAGGACCATTTGCTCAAGTGCTACCTCATTCGATTGAGTACGGCGATAATCTTCAGATATGGGTGGTAGATGTTTGTCCCATAACTGACAGATTTGTGTTGCCTCACAGAATACCAATATAGTCGCAAACAACCGTCTAAGAGCAGTAGGCATTTGAAATGTCGCTGCCTCCGTCATGCAATCATCAAGTGTCCTATCGTGCTCAATGAGGCCTAATTGCTCACACGCCTCTCTAAAGGACCCGCATGCCTTGCCATTTACTATTTTTAAATCATCAAATGAAGTGGCACCTCGGACATGGTTTAGGAGCACCCGCAAGTAGTAGCTCTCTCCTTCAGCAGGGTGTGCATGCACCAATCTTCCAATCTGTGATCTCTTATTTTTTTCTCAGTTGCCACTTCTTATTACCGGCTATCCACCTATAATGTTCTGGGAACTCTCTGTACATCAATTTCCATGCCTCTGGATACTTTTGGTTCATCCCAAAGTACTCGGTAAGCATGGATTTGGAAGAAGATGGCCGAGCGACAACATCTTCTAGATTTTCATAAGCCTGAAATGCGATTGTATGCATGTTTGGCAAATGAAGCTGGAGCTGTAACACAGTTGGGCTGACACCAAACATTTTAAAGCCGAAAATCCTGTAGATAGCTTTGGGAGGAGATATATAGCGTGCATCCCTATATTGTCAAATTTCATTGATGATTCCCCCATCATTGATAATATCCTGCTCGAACACAAATGATGCCTTATCATGCCCTTTGTAGATGTATTTGAATAAGTACTTCACTACCTTGATGCTCGAGCATGCTTCGACATTAATGTGACAGTTGTATGTCATCAGCAGAAATGGGTTGTAAGGGACCACCCATCAATTGCCCAAATCTGCTCCTCTGATCCTAACTCTCACCCCATCATCCCTCCTTCTATAGATGTGATATGAGTCTTTCCCTTGTAATGTAGCATCACATAAATCTTGCGGGTAATGAAATCGACATTGTCCATCTATCATGCAAGGGCAACTTTTCTTGAGCGCGCCACATGGACCATGCAACATGTGTTTGACCACCAGATCATGGAGAATAGGATATATATTTTTGTCGGGTATCTTTGCCGATATCACCTGATCATAGTCATCCGGGGTCCTTAACTTACTTTTAGCTTTCATGATTAGAAGTATATGCTCAAAAGGGAGGCCTCGTTTATGAAACTCAGTGACATGTACATAAGCCGCAACTTCTCCAAAATGCTTACCCTTAATCAGTAAGTCCATCATGGATCGTTATTTAGCTCTATATACTCTTGCCACAAGGTCTGGACGGTCTTGTGGCAACTGTCCAGGCAACAATTCAATAGTTATCTCCTCCCAGTAGGGATTGCATGTCATCGTGACAAAATAATCTGGTTTACCCCATCATTGAACTATTGCCATTGCATCTAGGAACCTGCGTTGCATGTCACGGTCACCACTAGGAAAGGTACGTGGAAGCACGATTCTCTTGCCAATACGATCACCGCGTGACTCGCCAGTGATGACGGTGTCAACAAGGCCCTATAATAAATCAATATTTGACGCCAATTAGTATACCATGTTGAAGCAAAGAGTGGCATCTGTAATACAATTTAATAGTATAAACACAAGCACGTTACCTGGTACAGGTCAGCACGTATGACCTTTTGATTAGCGCGTATGACCTTTTGATTTGCTGGCTTTGAGTACCAGTCAAGCCTCATTGTCTCAATCTTGATGTACATGTCAACCGCCCACTGTTGGAAAAGGCGCCCCCAAACAAGATGATGTTAAAAAGCTTTTTCCAGACCTGTAGCTTGAAGGCATAGTACTCCCTTGCGCTAACATATTTCCTTGATTTTGTGGCATTCATCTCATTGTCACCAAAATCCTCATCTAGGTTATCCTCGTAGTCATCTAAAAATTGTTTAACAACATTAAAGTTGGTATAATAGAATCATAAGAATATAAAAATAGGAATCGTGTCCAATACCTGCAGCTAAATCAGTGGCTTGGTCTTCATGCCCTGCGCCATGACCAAGTTCTTCTCTAATCATGTCATCGTCTAAAAGATGGATACCAAATAAGGTGAACTTTGACTAATATGTATAAATCAGTAATGAACATAATTTTGGTCTACTACCTGTAGCTAAATCAGTGGCATGGTCGTCATGTTGGCCGCCACGATCAAGTTGTTCTATAATCATGTTATTGTCTGTAAGATGAAATACCAAATAAGGCTAACTTTGATTAATATGTATAAATCAATAATGAACATAAATTAGGTATAATAGAACCATAAGAATACAAAAACAGCAATCACGTCCAATACCTGCAGCTAAATTAGTGGCCTGGTCTTCATGTCTTGCTTCATGACCAAGTTGTTCGCTAATCATGTTATCGTCTACAAGATGGATTACTGAATAAGTTTAACTTTGATTAAAATGTATAGATCAATCATGAACATTATACCTGAAGCAAGAACATAAGTTGGGTACTCTTGTCGTGCAGAATCATCCACTGAATCTTGGTTTGTGTCATCGGCGACCCCAATATATGGCATCAAACGATTCCAACCGATCTCCCCACGTGGGAAGAATGGTGGATATGACAAAAGGTCGTAGCACCCATAGTATGCTCTAATATACAGGGGACGCTCTCCTTTCCCGTACACGATAACACTTCTATCAAAGGTTTTTTGTGGGTCGCTCCCTTCAACCCATATTGCTGCTACCTAAGAAGTTGTTGGCGCATTGTACCTTCGTTGATCAAGCTTGATATCGGTATTTAATGAGATCCTGTATTCATCTAGATTTGGAACAACACCAAGGCTTTTAAATACTTGAGCATAAGGGTTATGCTCTAGTATTGCCAGAATCTTTCGTAAGAGATCTAACCTAAGATTTGGAGACCTCTTAACCCTATGAAACAAGTTTTCATCTGTATCATAAATATATAGATGCAAATGTCGAGGGCCATTATCACCAGACTCCAGATCATCAAGAGCGTGGTACAACCCCCCACACGCATGAAATTTATATACACCGGTTCCTGCTGCGGTGCTGACTTGATGATCAAGGGTGACTCCCAGACTTGTGAATGAGAAGTGGGGGTTGAAATATCGTATATTTTCTCTGAAATATCTAGCATCCTCATCATCTTGGCTTGTAAACAACCGTTTCAACTCCTCACAAACATCTAGAGTAAATACATCCACTTTCCCCTTTCTGCAGCAAAACGCAGGCCCCTCGTATTGAAATCGCAAAGCTCCACAATGGCGGCAATCAGTAACTTTTCTAAGCACATGATGCTTTTTGGGTAGGTTCATGTAAACTCTGTTGTGAGCATCATTATTGGGAGCTCCATCGCCATACTTTTGCTCCACTCGGTAGGATTGAAAATAAACATTTGGAGCAGAATGCATTAATTAAAGTTCACCCAGAAACCATATTACTAATACTATATTGTACTGGTAACTCATGTCAGCAACAATAAACCTAGTTGGGCGAAGATCCTAGCTTCTTCATCATGGTCCATGATACATCTCCAACGTATCTATGATTTTTGATTGCTCTATGCTATTATATTATCTTTTTTGGATGTTAATGGGCTTTATTTTACACTTTTGTATCATTTTTGGGACTAACCTATTAACCAGACGCCCTGCCCAAATTGCTACTTTTTTGCCTATTTCAGTGTTTTGCAGAAAAGGAATATCAAACGGAGTCCAAACGGAATAAAACATTCAGGAACGTGATTTTCGCAACAAACGTGATCTAGGAGACTTGGAGTGGGCGTCAAAAAACAATTGAGGAAGCCACGAGGCAGGGGGCGCGCCTACCGCCTACCCCCTGGGCGCGCCCTCCACCCTCGTGGGTCCCTCGTTGCCTCACCGATGTACTTCTTCCTTTTATATATATCCACGTACCCCCCAAGCATCCAGGAGCACCACGAAAACCTAATTCCACTGCCGCAACCTTCTGTACCTGAGAGATCCCATCTTGGGGCCTTTTTCGGAGCTCCGCCGGAGGGGGCATTGATCATGGAGGGCCTCTACATCAACTCCATGGCCTCTCCGGTGATGTGTGAGTAGTTTATTTCAGACCTATGGTCCATAGTTATTAGCTAGATGGCTTCTTCTTTCCCTTTGGATCTCAATACAAAGTTCTCCTCGATCTTCTTGGAGATCTATTCGATGTAATCTTCTTTCGCGGTGTGTTTGTCGAGATCCGATGAATTGTGGGTTTATGATCAAGTTTATCTATGAACAATATTTGAATCTTCTCTGGATTCTTTTATGTATGATTGGTTTATCTTTACAAGTCTCTTTGAATTATCAGTTTGGTTTGGCCTACTAGATTGATCTTTCTTGCAATGGGAGAAGCGCTTAGCTTTGGGTTCAATTTTGCGGTGTCCTTTCCCAGTGATAGCAGGGGCAGCAAGGTATATATTGTATTGTTGCCATCAAGGATAAAAAGATGGGGTTTATATCATATTGCATTAGTTTATCCCTCTACATCATGTCATCTTACTTAAAGCATTACTCTGTTCTTATGAAATTAATACTCTAGATGCATGTTGGATAGCGGTCGATGTGTGGAGTAATAGTAGTAGATGCATAATCATTTCAGTCTACTTGTCGCGGGCGTGATGCCTATATACATGATCATGCCTAGATATTCTCATAACTATGCTCAATTCTATCAATTGCTCGATCGTAATTCGTTTACCCACCATAATACTTATGCTCTTGAGAGAAGCCACTAGTGAAACCTATAGCCCCCGGGTCTATCTTCCATCATATTAATCTTTCAACACTTAGTTATTTCTATTGCCATTTATTTTACTTTGCATCTTTATTTCTCTTTATCATAAAAATACCAAAAATATCATCTTATCATATCTATCAGATCTCACTCTTGTAAGTGACCGTGAAGGGATTGACAACCCTTTTATCGCGTTGGTTGCAAGGTTCTTATTTGTTTTTGTAGGTGCGTGGGACTCGAGCGTGATCTCCTACTGGATTGATACCTTGGTTCTCAAAAACTGAGAGAAATACTTACGCCACTTTACTGCATCACCCTTTTCTCTTTAAGGAAAAACCAACGCAGTGCTCAAGAGGTAGCAAGAAGGATTTCTGGCGCCGTTGCAGGGGAGATTCGCGCCAAGTTAAGTCAAGATTTGACTCCTGACAACGAGTCATTTCTGCCACCATTGCCGGAGTCTACGCACAAGTCAAGACATACCAAGTACCCATCACAAACTCTTATCCCTTGCATTACATTATTTTCATTTGCCTCTCGTTTTCCTTCCCCCCACTTCACCCTTGCCATTTTCTTCGCCCTCTTTTTCAGTTTCCTTTTTTCTTTTCTAGTTCGTCTCTTTTTGCTTGCTTCGTCGTTATGGCTAGTCCTTTATCTGCCCTTTTGTTTTCCGAGTTTGAAGTTCTTCACTTCAAACAAAGACAAGGAGAAAATTTAAAAGATGCGTGGTTTAGGATGATGGAATCTTATCGTAATTGCACCCTAGTGGTGAATTTTAGAATTTTCCTTCGCAATTTTTATGTTGGATTAAGTATGTCCCATAGATAACTCTTGAATTGTGTTGCCAAAGGAAATTTTATTGAAGCAGATCCCAGTATTGCTCATGAAATTTTAAAGGGAATAGTGGGAACACTACCTCCACAAAAAGGGCCACATAATATCCAAGAAGAGACTCAAGTTTTTAAGAAGATTTGCGAAGTAACGAAAATTTTACAAAAATCTTTTGAACCTCTCAAAGAGTGTTAGCGGAAATCTCCACCACATGAATATGTTAATTACCCTTTGCAATAAGCGTTTGGATTATTTAGATCTAAAAATTTCCGAATATGAAGGGAAGCGTAAGGAACCTTTCGGATTCAAGCATGACTCCGAAAAGAAAATTAAACTCAAAGATGGCAATACCTAGATCTACCTTCGCTTTTATGCCTAGCTAGGGGCGTTAAACGATAGCGCTTGTTGGGAGACAACCCAATTTTATTTTTATTCCTTGCTTTTTGCTCATGTTTAGTAATAAATAATTTATCTAGCCTCTGTTTTGGTTTTGTTTTTTGTGTTTAATTAGTGTTTGTGCCAAGTAGAACCGTTGGGAAGACTTGGGGAAAGTCTTTTTGATATTGCTGTAAAAAACATAAACTTCAGCGTTCACAAGAATTACTGCCCTTTTTATTTGGAGAGTGATATTTAGTTAATTTTTTTTGAACATGATTAATAGATAAATTCCTCACGTCCAGAAATTTATTTTAGAATTTTTGGGTTCCAGAAGTTGTGTTAGGTACAGATTACTACAGACTGTTCTGTTTTTGACAGATTGTGTTTTTCGTGTGTTGTTTGCTTATTTTGATGAATCTATGGTTAGTAAAAGAGTTTATAAACCATAGAGAAGTTGGAATACAGTAGGTTTAACACCAATATAAATAAATAATGAGTTCATTATAGTATCTTGAAGTGGTGTTTTGTTTACTTTCGCTAACGCAGCTCACAAGATTTTTTATTTAAGTTTTGTGTTGTCAAGTTTTCAAGTTTTGGGTAAAGATTTGATGGATTATGGAACGGAAAGAGCCTAAGCTTGGGGATTCCCATGGCACCCCAAGGTAAAATTCAAGGATACCAAAAAGCCTAAGCTTGGGGATGCCCCGGAAGGCATCCCCTCTTTCGTCTTCGTCCATCGATAACTTTACTTGGAGCTATATTTTTATTCACCACATGATATGTGTTTTGCTTGGAGCATCTTGTATGATTTGAGTTTTTGCTTTTTAGTTTACCACAATCATCTTTGCTGTACACATGTTAGCGGCTAGGGTTCTGCCCGGTCTTGGCCGGAGACAGTAGGGAAAGGAGGGGGAAGGGCGAGGGCTTGAGCGCGGCGGCCGGTGACGAGGCGCCGTCCTGGCGTGGTGCGGCGGCGGTGAGAGAAGGAGGCGGCTAGGGTTTAGGGTTTCTGGCTCCTCTGGGAGCCGGGCAATAGGAATAGTCTTATTGCTTAATTCTCAAAATAGTCTTACAGCTCGTATATATAACAATAATCTGAAAATAAAAACTAAGATAACTTGCGGGCCTAAGCCTGCCTGATGGTCCTCCTTCGGCCATAGACCTGGCCGGTCATAACATCTCTCCCCGCCTGCGCAAACAGCTCATCCTCGAGCTGAAAGTCGGGGTAGTGCTGACGGAACTCCTCGCGCTGCTCCCAAGTAGCATCCTCCTCTGGTAGTCCAGTCCACCGGATCAACACGTACCAGGAGCCTCGGCGCAGCTGAGCCTTCAACGCCTTCTCTGGTTTAGGAAGGAGACGCCCGTCCGTGATCGATGGAAGAGCCGGCGGTGCCGCGGGTGGCTCACCGCGGAATGGCTTGAGCAGTCTAACATGGAAGACATCATGGATCCGGGCACCTGCCAGAAGCTGCAGACGGTAAGCAACTTTTCCAATGCGTTCAGGATCGCAAAGGGACCAGCATAGCGAGGATCGAGCTTCTTCCTTGCATGGGGGGTCCAAGGACTGCGTAGAGCGGTGAAGTAGACACAGCCAGACCCAATCACCCACCGCGTACTCCGCCTCGCGATGGTGGCCATCATAGTAACGTTTGGCCAACTGCTGGGCCTGTAGGAGTCGTTGCTGGATCTCCGCGATCATCTCATCACGGCTCCTCAGAAGGGCCCCGGCTACCTCGGTCCGTGCCGAGGCCGGATCAACCGGAAGGATCGGCGGGGGCGGCCGGCCATACACCACCTCAAAGGGCGTAGCTCGCAGGGCGGAGTGATACGAGGTGTTGTAGCAGTACTCCGCCCATGAGAGCCAGTCCACCCATGCACGAGGGCGATCATCTGTAACACAACGCAAATACATGGCAATCACCTTGTTAACGATCTCAGACTGGCCGTCCGTCTGAGGGTGGAAGGCTGTGCTGAGGCGTAGCTTCACGCCCGCCAGCCGGAAAAGGTCACGCCACACGTGTCCCGTGAACACGAGGTCTCGATCACTAACGATCGAAGAAGGGAACCCGTGGAGACGGACAATGCCATCGAAGAAGGCCCGGGCAACCGAAGCCGTTGAATACGGATGGCCGAGCGCGATGAAATGAGCATACTTGGAGAAGCGGTCGACCATCGTGAGAATGACAGACTTGCCGCCCACCTTGGGGAGGCCCTCGATGAAGTCCATGGAGATGTCCGCCCAAACCTGAGTAGGGACCTCCAAGGGTTTCAGCAGGCCAGCCGGCCGTAGAGTCTCCGTCTTGTTGTGCTGGCACGTCACACACGACCGTACCCAGTCACGGACCAAGGCACGATCACCGGGAATGTAGAAGTTGGCACGGAGACGATGGAGCGTCTTCTGCACTCCCTCATGGCCCGTCGAGTGAGCGAGGCGCAGCACCTGCTGGCGAAGATCGTCGTGCGCTGGAACAAAGACCCGGCGCCCATGGAGAAGCAGGCCATCGGCAAGGTGCCACGACTCCTCCAGCGCACCCGCCGCCAGCTGCTGCTGTAGGAGGAGGGAGTCGGCCGCAGCAGCGGTCGCCCGGCGGATGTCGGCGTAGAGGGTGAAGGAGGGCCCGGTGATGATGTAGAAAGCCGCCCCCTCCGCCGCACCGTCGTCCACATCGGCGTCACGCCGAGACAGGGCGTCGGCGACGGTGTTAAGGTGACCCGGACGGTACTCGACGGTGAAGTCAAATCCAAAGAGTTTACTGATCCATTGGTGCTGGGGCACCGTCGAGAGCCTTTGATCTAGCATGAACTTGAGGCTGTAATGGTCCGTGCGGATCCGGAAAGAGCGACCCCAAAGATAGGGCCGCCAATGGCGTACTGCCTGCACCAACCCTATGAGCTCACGCTCATACGCCGCCAACTTGAGATGGCGTGCGGCAAATGGGCGGCTGAAGAAAGCGAGGGGTCCCTCGCCCTGGTGGAGGACCGCACCGAACCCCGCACCGGAAGCGTCGCAGTCGACGGTGAATGGGAGGTCGAAATTCGGCATCTGCAGTACAGGTCCCGTCGTGAGGGCCCTCTTGAGGGCCTCGAAGGCTGAAGTGGCCTCCTCATCCCAAGAGAAGGCGTCGCGACGGTGGAGACGCGTGAGTGGGGCCGCGATGAGGCCAAATTCCCGGATGAACTTCCGGTAGTACCCTGAGGCCAAGAAACCCGCGAAGAGCTCGCGCAGACTGCGGAATCGGCCAGGCGGCGACGACCGTGACCTTGTCGGCGTCCATGGCCACTCCCTCGGCCGAGATGACATGGCCGAGGTAAGCGACCGAAGGTGTCCCGAACGAGCACTTCGAGCGCTTAAGATGAAGATGATGCGCCCGAAGCTCGTTGAAGACGATGGCCACATGCTGGAGGTGCTCTGCCCAAGAGGCGTTGTAGATAAGAATGTCATCAAAGAAAACGATCACAAACCGACGTAAGTAGGGCCGGAGGACATCGTTCATCAAGGCCTGAAACATCGCCGGGGCATTGGAGAGGCCAAAGGGCATCACCAAGAACTCGAAGTGGCCGTGATGAGTCCGAAACGCCGTCTTGGCGATGTCGTCGGGATACATGCACACCTGATGATACCCCGACCGAAGGTCCAGCTTGGTGAAGAAGCGCGCCCCGTGCAGCTCATCGAGAAGCTCATCGACAACCGGGATAGGAAACTCGTCCTTCAATGTGAGAGCATTAAGGGCGCGGTAGTCGATGCAGAAACGCCACATGCCATCCGACTTACGAACGAGGAGGACCGGTGCTGTAAACGGGGACGTGGAGATGCGGATGATGCCGGTGGCAAGCATGAGTGCACACTGCCGCTCCAACTCGTCCTTCTGCAGCTATGGATACCGGTAAGGCCGCACGGCCACAGGGGCCGATCCCGGAAGGAGGTGAATACGGTGGTCGTAGATCCGGGCCGGTGGCAGACCTTGTGGCTCCTCAAAGAGATCCCGGTGCTGCTGCAGGAGCCCGTCCAAGAGCGGATGCTCGGCCTCCGTGGTCGCCACGGCCAGCTGAAGAGGGGGGCGCGGGTGCGGCCCCCCTAATGCCCTCCCACCGAGTGCGACAACCCAAACGCCAGAAGGTCATCGTCAGCGTGTCAAAGTCCCAAAGGATAGGACCCAACGTGCGCATGAAGTCGACGCTGAGGATGAAGTCGAAGCAGCCCAAATCGATGCCGGCGCAGGTGATGGTGAAGTGCTCGTCGCCAATAGTGATGGGAACGTCGCGGGCGAGCCCATGGCAGCGTAGGCGGTCGCCATTCGCGACAGTGACCCGCAGCTGCTCTCCTCCGGCCGGCTGGAGCGCAAGACGCCGCATGGTGGCCTCCGGCAGGAAATTATGCGTGGAGCCTGTGTCGAGAAGGGCCACCAGGCGCTCGCCATGGATCATGACCGGTAAAAGCATCGTCCGTTCATCACGGATGCCAGCCAGCGCGTGAAGGGACACCACGAGGGCGGTAGCCGGGGCCGGTGCGGGTGCCGCTGCGGGCTCCGCAAGAGTCGGGGCGCCGAGGTCGGCCTCCGGGGTGTCATCCTCGATCTTGTCCGTCGTCTCCAGGTAGAAGAGGCGCGGGCAAACATGGCCCGTCGCATATGGCGCATCGCAGTTGAAGCACATGCCCAAGCGCCTACGTTCCAGCTGCTCTGCCTGAGTGAGGCGCCGGAACGGCCGTGTCGGGACCGGGGTAGCGGCCGGGGCGGTGGTAGAGGACGCCGGTGCTGCCGGAGGCGGGCGGGAAGGCTGGCGGACCCCACGCGGTGCGGATGGCCGCGTTGACGTCAAAGCCTGGGCATGCTGCTCGAACGCCCGCGCATAGTACATGGCCGTCTGAAGGTCTTGTGGTTCCTTCATCTCAACGTCCACGCGGATGTGGTCGGGAAGGCCACCGACGAAGAGCTCCGCCCGCTGTAAGGCTGTCACACCAAGCGCGTGGCACGCTAGAGCCTGGAAGCGGTCGGTGAAATCCTGCACCGTGGAGGTGAATGGTAGGCGGCCCAACTCGGCCAAGCGGCTCCCGCGTACTGGTGGTCCGAATCAAAGAAGACAAAGCTCACGGAAGCGATCCCACGGTGACATGCCGCCCTCGTCCTGCTCGAGGGCGTAGTACCAGGTCTGGGCGGCCCCGCGAAGGTGGTAGGAAGCCAGCCACGTGCGCTCGGATGCGGGCGTGCGCTGTCCACGGAAGAACTGGTCACATTGGTTTAGCTAGTTAAGCGGGTCTTCGGAACCGTCGTACATGGCGAAGTCGAGTTTGGCGAACCGGGGCGGCTGCTGGTGTGGCGCGCCCGGGCCCACGGCCTCGGCGGTGCGGAGGGCTGAGGACGGCGCCCGGTCCAGGGTAGAAGGCCCGACGGCATGCCCTGCGACGCCCGACGCTTCGGGCTGCCACGGAAACCCTGACGGCGGCCCGTGGAGCCAGTCGGCCAGCGGCGATGGTGACGGAGGGAAGCGGACCTCCTGGATCGGGAGGCCGCTCGGCGAGGACCCGCCCGGGCCAGGGTTGGGCGGTGGCGGTGGTGGAGCGTGCGCCGTGGTCGCCGAGAGGGACGGCGTGGTGGAGGATGGCGCGGACGGTGGGGTCCAGGTCGGCCACCGCAGTCCCTGGATGGAGGTGGGCGGCGCGGATGGCGCCGTGAACGGTGTCGGCCACTGTGGCCAGGGCGTCGTCGAAGCCGCCGCGGTGGGAAGCGCCGGATAGCCGCCGGTGAGGGCCGCCGGTACGGTGTACCACGGCAGCGCCTGCTGGCCCGTGGCCGCGGCCTGGTGGAGCGGTGGGGGCGGCCCATACGGGCTGGCCAAGTAGAGACGGATGCCCTAGACCGCCACGACTAGGTCATTGAGCACGCCGGCCATAGCTTCTGGTGTGAATTGCGGCGGCGCTAGGGAAGGCGGCGGCGATGGCTGCTGGATGGGAAGCGGCGGCGATGGCTGCTGGATGGGAAGCTGCGGCTGGCCCTGGCCCGGCGTGGTGCCGAGGGCGGAGGAGAGCGGCGTCGACAGGGAGGCCGTAGTGCCCGTCGACGCGGCGGCGGAGGTAGAGGAATCGGTGGCAGCGGTGGTGGGGGAGGCGTGGGGCCGTGGCGGCGGCGGCGATGGTGGTGGGAATTGCAAGGAAGACATGGTCGAAACCCGGGTACCTGATACCAAGGTGTTAGCGGCTAGGGTTCTGCCCGGTCTTGGCCGGAGACAGTAGGGAAAGGAGGGGGAAGGGCGAGGGCTTGAGCGTGGCGGCCGGCAACGAGGCGCCGTCCTGGCGTGGTGCGGCGGCGGCGAGAGAAGGAGGCGGCTAGGGTTTAGGGTTTCTGGCTCCTCTGGGAGCCGGGCAATAGGAATAGTCTTATTTCTTAATTCTCAAAATATTCTTACAACTCGTATATATAACCATAATATGAAAATAAAAACTAAGATAACTTGCGGGCCTAAGCCTGCCTGATGGGCCTCCTTCGGCCATAGACCTGGCCGGTCATAACAACACACCTTTTGAGAGAGACTCACATGATTTGAAATTTATTAGAATACTTTATATGCTTCACTTATATCTTTTGTGCTATCTAGTTTTTGCTTTAGTGCTTCACTTATATCTTTTAGAGCACGGTGGTGGTTTTATTTTATAGAAATAATTGATCTCTCATGCTTCACTTATATTATTTTGAGAATTCTTTAGAACAACATGGTAATTTGCTTTTAGGCATAATAATAACTTTCATATAAGTGCATTGAATATTAAAAGAATTTTGATACTTGATGATTGTTTTGAGATATGGAGATAGTGATATTAAAGTTGTGCTAGTTGAGTAGTTGTAAATTTGAGAAATACTTGTGTTGAGGTTTGCAAGTCCCGTAGCATGCACGTATGGTAAACATTGTGTAACAAATTTGAAATATGAGGTGTTATTTGATTGTCTTCTTTATTAGTGGAGGTCGGGGACGAGCGATGGTCTTTTCCTACCAATCTATCCTCCTAGGAGCATGCGCGTAATACTTGGTTTTTGATGACCTGTAGATTTTTGCAATAAGTATGTGATTTCTTTATGACTAATGTTGAGTCCATGGATTATACGCACTCTCACCCTTCCATCATTGCTAGCCCCTTCGGTACCATGCATTGCCCTTTCTCACCTTGAGAGTTGGTGCAAACTTCGCCGGTGCATCCAAATCTCGTGATATGATATGGTCTATCACACATAAATCTCCTTATATCTTTCTCAAAACAGCCACCATACCTACCTATTATGGCATTTCTATAGCCATTCCGAGATATGTTGCCATGCAACTTTCCACCATTCCGTTTATTATGACACGCATCATCATTGTCATATTGCCTTGCATGATCATGTAGTTGACATTGTATTTGTGGCAAAGCCATCGTTCATAATTTTTTCATACATGTCACTCATGAGTCATTGCACATACCGGTACACCGCCGAAGGCATTCATATAGAGTCATATCATGTTCTAGTATCGAGTTGTAATCATTGAGTTGTAAATAAATAGAAGTGTGATGATCATCATTAATAGAGCATTGTCCCCCCCAAAGAGAAATGCCAAAAAAAAGAAAAAAAAAGAAGCCCCCCCCAAAGAGAAAATAAAAAGGAGCAATGCTACTATCCTTTTTCCACACTTGTGCTTCAAAGTAGCATCATGATCTTTATAATAGAGAGTCTCTTGTTTTGTCATTTTCATATACTAGTGGGAACTTTTCATTATAGAACTTGGATTGTATTTTCCAACAATGGGCCTCCTCAAGTGCCCTAGGTCTTCGTGAGCAAGCAAGTTGGATGCACACCCACTTAGTTTTTTTTTGTTGAGCTTTCATACATTTATAGCTCTAGTGCATCCGTTGTATGGCAATCCCTACTCTTTGCATTGACATCAATTGATGGGCATCTTCCTAGCCCATTGATTAACCGCATCGATGTGAGACTTTCTCCTTTTTTGTCTTCTCCACATAACCCCCTTTCATTATATTATATTCCACCCGTAGTGTTATATCCATGGCTCACGCTCATGTATTGCGTGAAAGTTGATTTTTTTTTGAGATTACTAAAGTGTGAAACAATTGTTTGGCTTGTCATCGAGGTTGTGCATGATGAGAGCATTCTTGTGTGATGAAAATGGAGCTTGACCAAACTATATGATTTTGTAGGGATGAATTTTCTTTGGCCATATTATTTTGAGAAGACATGATTGCTTAGTTAGTATGCTTGAAGTATTATTATTTTTATGTCAATATTAAACTTTTATCTTGAATCTTTTGGATCTGAACATTCATGCCATAATAAAGAAAAAATACATTGAGAAATATGTTAGAAAGCATTCCACATCAAAAATTCTTTTTTATCATTTACCTACCCGAGGGCGAGCATGAATTAAGCTTGGGGATGCTTGATACGTCTCCAATGTATCTATAATTTTTGATTGCTCCATGCTATTATATTATCTATTTTAGATGTTAATGAGCTTTATTTTACATTTTTATATCATTTTTGGGACTAGCTTATTAATCAGAGGCCCAACCCAAATTGCTGTTTTTTTGCCTATTATAGTGTTTCGCAGAAAAGGAATATCAAACGGGGTCCAAATGGAATGAAACCTTCAGGAACATGATTTTCTCAACAAACATGATCCAGGAGACTTGGAGTGGGCGTCAAGAAACAATCGAGGAAGCCACGAGGTAGTGGACGTGCCTACCCTTGGGCGCGCCCTCCACCCTCGTGGGCCCCTCGTTGCTCCATCGACGTACTTATTCCTCCTATATATCCACATACCCCCCAAACATCCAGGAGCACCACGCAAACCTAATTCCACCGCCGCAACCTTCTGTACCCGAGATATCCCATCTTGGGGCCTTTTCTGGAGCTTCGCCGGAGGGGGCATTGATCATGGAGGGCCTCTACATCAACTCCATGGCCTCTCCGGTGATGTGTGAGTAGTTTACTTCAGACCTACGGGTCCATAGTTATTAGCTAGATGGCTTCTTCTCTCTCTTTTGATCTCAATACAAAGTTCTCCTCGATCTTCTTGGAGATCTATTCGATGTAATCTTCTTTTGCGGTGTGTTTGTCGAGATTCGATGAATTGTGGGTTTATGATCAAGTTTGTATATGAACAATATTTGAATCTTCTCTGAATTCTTTTATGTATGATTGGTTTATCTTTGCAAGTCTCTTCGAATTATCAGTTGGTTTGGCCTACTAGATTGATTTTTCTTGCAATGGGAGAAGTGCTTTCCCAGTGACAGCAGGGGCAGCAAGACACGTATTGTATTGTTGCCATCGAGGAAAAAAAGATGAGGTTTATATCATATTGCATGAGTTTATCCCTCTACATCATGTCATCTTACTTAAAGCATTCCTCTGTTCTTATGAACTTAATACTCTAGATGGATGATAGATAGCGGTCGATGTGTGGAGTAATAGTAGTAGATGCAGAATCGTTTCGGTCTACTTGTCACGGACGTGATGCCTATATACATGATCATGCCTAGATATTCTCATAACTATTCTCAATTCTATCAATTGCTCGACAGTAATTCGTTTACCCACCGTAATACTTATGCTCTTGAGAGAAGCCACTAGTGAAACCTATGGCGCCCGGGTCTATCTTCCATCATATTAATCTTTCAACACTTAGTTATTTCTATTACCATTTATTTTACTTTGCATCTTTATTTCTCTTTATCATAAAAATACAAAAATATTATCTTATCATATCTATCAGATCCCACTCTCGTAAGTGACGGCGAAGGGATTGACAACCCCTTTATCGCGTTGGTTGTGAGGTTCTTATTTGTTTGTGTAGGTGCATGAGACTCGAGCGTGATCGCCTACTGGATTGATACCTTGGTTGTCAAAAACTGAGGGAAATACTTATGCTACTTCACTGCATCACCCTTTTCTCTTCAAAGGAAAACCAACGCAGTGCTCAAGAGGTAGCAGTCCACGTCTCCAGTTTTTTCTCCTAGGTTCCCGTCTCCCAAGCATTCTATTTGTGAATATTGAATAGTAGTGTGTTAGGAGTAGTAAATGATGCTAATTTGATGTTATGCATACTGGGGATATGAAACTAAAAATGACATTATGCAAACCATCAATGTTTATCGTGTGGACATCGGGCTCGAGTAGTCCGTAAGCATCGGCGTGGTCGTTGGCTGAAAACATTTATTTGGCACAAAAGAGTAAGCAAAAGAGATGGACCCTTTTTATGCACAGGATGGTACCACAAGACCGTACCAATTTGATTATGAGGGGTTTGACCTACATATGGGGACGGTTCCATCCCTGGAGTAATATAATTACGTTGGATCGGTAGAGGTTTCTTGCCATAAGAAGGATCTGTACTTGAAACAAAAATAGAATGGCAAAATAGAGAAGAAATAAACACCGGATAATTTAACACCATTAGTAAATCAGACAACTAACCCTTTTTTAGAAGACTTTTCTGGCATATGTAGGTTGTCGATTGTACTGAGTTGGGGGTTCTCATCTAGCGACATAAGTGCGGGTGTCAGTCGTTTTGAATTCCGTTGCATATGGTACGCATCATTTCTGTGCAACCAATCGGACTCATCGTCCACATTGTCTCTGGTCAAATGAACGGAATTTGGTACCGCACCCCCTGCACTTGTTATGTTCTGCAGTTGTGTGACTGCAGATTGTCCGGTAGCCGGCACTTGCGTTACAATGTTACTGCCATCAACGATGGCAGCAATATGCTTATTTTGCTCGCGGGTTTGTCGCTGTCGCTTTAATATTTCCTCTCTATTTCGTGCATACCGCTTCCTTTCCATACGATTCTTAATCTCATTACTACCTGAGTAGATGAAGAATAGATCATTATATATAGCAATACATATAATGGAGAATGAATTTCATCTTTATTAATCTCATTACTGCCTAAGTAGATGAAGAATAGATCATTATATACAACAATATATATAATGAAGAATGAAATTCATCTTTATTACCTTATGATACACCCAGCTGTGTTTGTGCCCCACTAATCTTAGCAGAGGCAATTTTCTTCTGTTTGTAGGCCTTACGTTGTCTCTTATTAATCTCATCCTTATTTTATGCATACCGCTCTCTATCCCTCCGCCTTTTTACCTCTTTAGGGTCTGCAATCAATGTCACAATTCAGCAGTTGGGGTACAAAAACTGAAATTGGGTGGTTGTGTAATGCTCATCACCCCAAGGATTGGTTGTTGCTTATATCCTCGAATGGGGTGCGCGCCCTGTTGGGACTGGTTGGGGCCATACGAAGTCCTTCAACCCTGTGAATGTCAAGAATGGTATCACACAATTGTAACTGAAGGAATACTATTACCACAACTCAGACAGAGTAGTGTTTTATGTTCAACTCCATCCTACTGTTTAATATGAAAGCTTTGTTAATACTCAGTCGCCAATTGAATTCCTTTTGCATTAATATATATACCTGCAATGATGATTCAGGATGTAGTAGTTTGTAATGCTATTCATGTAGGTGTATCTCAGAGTGACTTTATGTGTGTTCATATTTGGAACCGAGAATTGAACCTGTTCATATGCAGCTTGCTGAGGCATTTAGGTGAGGTCAGTACAATGCTCATTTGACAAGGATTCATGAAACGACGCCAGGTTTAGGTCAGGTACGGACAACAAGGATTGTTAGCATATGGTCATGCCATAATTCACCAGTTCATACACTTTCCTTGTTTTTCATAATTTCATTCAATCAAAACAATTGATGGATCACATGAACATGTTGAGCAAGGAGCAGGGCGGAGGCGTCCTCTAGCCTAACGAAGCCTTGGCGGCAGCGGCATGTAAAAGCCTTTCGAACTTCAGATCAGGGAAGAGCATGCACCTATGTCGGCGAGGAGCTCCTCGTCGCGGCCGTGGCAGGGCGTCTGTGCGGCTGCACTTATGTTGGGGAACAACATGTCGTCATGGCCGTCGTCGAGTGACTTGGCAACCTCGTCGTCGCGGCCGTCGTCGGGTGCCTCGGTGGTTGCGCAGGGCAGCGACGTCGGTGCCTCAGCGGCTGCGCAGGGCAGCAACGAGGCATGTAATCTGGACGTCGAGCCTGGATTGATTCCCGCTAATTTAGATCAGTTGTTTGCGTGTATGACTCATTTGTTTTCCATGTATGACTCTCCGTGTAATTTGGACGTGGGTTCTTACCCTTTTTTTTGAGAAAAGGACGTGGGTTTACCTGTAGACTCGTGTGGGCGTGGGTTGTTTGTACGGGCAGAGTTTTCGTCCGCCGTCGTCAAGTTCTCTCGTTTAATAGTAGTGTATATTTTTTTGAGAAAAGGACGTGGGTTTACCTGTAGACTCATGCTGGCGTGGGTTGTTTGTATGGGCAGAGTTTTCGTCCGCCGTCGTCAAGTTCTCTCGTTTAATAGTAGTATAGATTTTTTATGAGAAAAGGACATGGGTTTACCTGTAGACTCGTGCGGGCGTGGGTTGTTTGTACGGGAAGAGTTTTCGTCCGCCGTCGTCAAGTTCTCTCGTTTAATAGTAGTGTAGAATTTTTTTGAGAAAAGGACGTGGGTTTACCTGTAGACTCGTGCAGGCGTGGGTTGTTTGTACAGGCAGAGTTCTCGTCCGCCGTTGTCAAGTTCTCTCGTTTAATAATAGTGTAGATGAACGATCGAGCACTCGCCTTCTTCTTGGGTCGGCTCAGCTGGCCGCAGGCCTTGAGCGCTTTTTCCATTTTTTTCATTTTTCCTTTGTTTTTACCTTTTCTTATATTTCTTATATTTTATATATATCTATATAAAAATCATTTGACATACAGAACTAAAAATATTAATCACACATTTGAAAAATGTTGAACGTGTATAGAAAAATGTTTATAACGTATACAAATATTGTACAATGTCTCCATAAAAATTAAACATCGAAACATATGTATGAAAATAATTTTATTCACATATTAAAAAAATTTAGACGTATATAAAAATATTTCTGATGTATACTAAAAATGTACAATGTCTTGTTTCAAAATAATAATAATTATAACTCGTTTAAAAACGTACAATGTGTATGGAAAAATTAGACATCAAAACATATTGTTTTAAAAAAGACATCAAAACATATGTTACATTTTAATAATGTATTTAAAAAATGTTAATTGTGCATTAGCAATGTTCCTGATGTGTACAAAAATGTACCTTGTGTACTCAACAAATGTAGGCACAAAAACATAGATATGAAAAAAGTGTTAATCATGTATTTAAAAAATGTTAAACGTGTATATAGAAATGTTCCTGATGTATAAAAAATGTACAATTGTTTATGGAAAAGAGTAGACATATGTTAAAAAAATTAAATATGTATATAAAAAATATTCCTAGTGTATACAAAAAATGTTCAATGTGTATGCAAAATAGTAGACATAAAAAATATGCTTTAACGTATGTTAATTATGTATTTAGAAAATGTTAAATGTGTGTCTAAGAAATGTCCCTGATGTATACAAAAAGCGTAGAGTGCGTATGAAAAAGTGGGCATAAAAATATATGTTTGAAATAAAATGATAATCAAGTATTTGCAAAAATGTCAATGTGTACACAAAATATGTTTCATGTATTTGAATAAATGTCAAACATGTATAAGTTTTTTCCTGTTCTAAATGAAAAGAGAAAGAAAAAATCCGATGAAAAGCCAAAATACAAAGAAAAACGAAGAAGCCAATGAAAACCCAAAAAGAAACAAAAGAAGTGGAAGAAAATAAAAAAAAACCCCGCAGAAAACTAGTGCAAAAGAATGAAAAACACATTATAGTTACCCAATTACGAACTAACGTCTTGACATATGTAGCACCATGGCATTATCGCTGGAGGGGCAAATCTCGGTCTTGACATATGTAGCACCATGGCATACTTTGCAGTGTACCCAAAAGTCACCTTTATAGTTACCTAGTTACGAACTAACGTTTGACCAACCCCAAATTAACCTTTCAGTATCCGTCTCTACGATAATTCTCTTGGTCAAAGGACATGAGTAAATGTTAACACATTATGAGAAAATACCAAAAATATATTGACGACATGATCTCACAATATCTCATAAGTTGGGTGTATCCAAAACCATTATTACACTAACAATATGTTCTCATTATTTCTGATATCTTTGTTGCATTAACTATGCACATGGTTAGAAAAACAGGTAGATCAACAGTACATGAGCTAGTCCAGAGGCCTGGCTACGGATCCATTTGTTGTTTATCTTTCTACACATGCAATTAGCTTCCTCTGAATCTCACATTCAAGAACTAGTGCAGTTCTAGCATAGAAATATAAAATAATTATAAATATGAAAATAGAATAACAACATCTTTATTATTGCCTCTAGGTCACATTTCCAACATATAATGCATTCTACTCTTAAGATGCAAAAATAGAAAAATTACACATGGTCCGTTGGAACTAGAATCGATGGTCCAGATTGGTTGAGTAAATTGTATAGGGTCCCCCATCAGCTCCCACATGCTCAATCTGAGCTATCCATGAGAGACTCAACGACCACGTGCAATATTTCTATTTTTGCACCCTAGGGGCTGATTGCATTGGATTCTTTCACTGCTTTTTCTTAAGTGTTTTTTCTTCCTTGTAACTTGTAAAAGCTTAATTGGTTGACCAAGAAGCTACACTGCATACTTTTACCATTTAAAGTATGATAAGTATGGTTTTCTTTTAAAATTCATGATATAATTGCTTCAATTATTTTCCATTTTAGTGAGCTTTTGATACATTTTTGTTTTCTCTATCACTTCTTAGCTGTCAAGATGATTATGTTTTGGCAAGAGTTGCAAAAATTATGTTGATTATTGCATTACATCATGAACTAATTGTTTTTTATAGCTTTATAATATAATTGTGGAATCTTGCTTACGGAAATTGAAATGTCTCTTCCTGGCACACAATTGTATCATGTCAAAACACTTTAGTCTGGGACTTAAAACAACACTCATGTGGAACATTTACAACTTTGATTTTGTGATGTATTGGTATTCATTACATAATGATTTTTGCATTATGAATGTCTTTAGCGTGTATACACATTATTATTTTTCTTCAGTTTTTGCGTATTCAATCATACACACATAAAAATATTTCGCCGCAAAAATAATAATATGTATACACATATTCTTTTTTACGTCGTCGTTGTTAATATATATGGCTTCCAATTGTAAATCCGTATGATCCGACCATTAATATATTTTGTGATGTACAAGGAAATTTACAGCCTCCCATTTTGCAAAGGTAGCATTGTGTCAATTATTTAAATGCATAGGTCCTAAGGAAATCCATACAATCAGAATTATTGGGCTGGAACAGGCAAAGCCCAGCAAGCCGCGCTTCCTATCTACTCCCTCTATTTGGATTTGCAAGTTGGGTACATATTTTTACATCTTCAATTTGACTAAAATAACTGTAATATGCAACAACACAAAATATAAGTTCAGAAACAACTTTATTTGACGACTAATCTAAAGATATATTTATAACACATGTTTCGCTAGTCAAATAGAAGATCTACAAAGTTGTGTCCGGCCTGTTATCCGGATATAAGTAGTAATAAGATTTTTTTTGGAATCAAAACCGTAGAACAATCGTTCTACGGTATAAATATATTAATAAGGTAAAGCAAATAGAAATATACACAGCACTCGGCCAACCCCAGTTTTGTGGAACCCAAAAGGCAACATGTCAACTAATTGAGAAACTGTTCAGTCCAATTGACAAGTAGCGGCTTAAACTTGTCCTTGATACGATGCTGCAAAAGCAAAAGGTCTGCCTTAAGAGCTCTTTTCCATGCCTGAATAGAAGGGGTACGAGCGTGGAAGATTTTCCCATTGCGCTGCATCCAGATGTGCCAACAGCCCATGATTAGTATTTCCATGGCAATGTTTGAAGGAAAGGCTTCAGAAAGCAAGACTATTTCATCAAAAAATGAGATGCCTCGTCTTCTCTGCCCAATAACAGAGATCCAGCAGTCATGAGAAAAATAACAATCCCAAAACAGATGCAGGGTCGTTTCTTCGTACTGAGATGGCATGTCTCACAATCATAGACGAGATTCCGCGTTTTTGAACCACGAAAGGCATGGTTTCCATTTGGGTTGAAGATGTAACCAACCCGCTATTAAGGACAACATAGAAAGAAATAATAGAAAAAGAGGTCCAGTATAAAGATCCTCATTGGTGCGTAATCCTATTGTATACCACCACTGATAAACTCCAGAATAAGCAATATTCACTGGACCAGCAACACCTCCTCGAGTAAAGGCTTCCACAGCGGGTTGACCAAAATGAGGATCCCAAATCGCATGAGAGGGTAGATGAAAGGATTTCCTCTTTAAGAGACCCCTGGAGTTAACTCTGTCATGCAAAATGAGCCAGAAGAAAATTTTGTAACATAAGATAGCTGCATTTTTTTCAGATCTTCCTGAAGATTGTGGGGGAGTTGTGGTCAGTCTCAGTCAAGCACTTGTAGAATTTGATGGAGGAAAAGGCAGATCCCCAGGAGTAACTCCAGCTATCATGACTATCAAAGAGTTGAGTATTTTGAAGAATATACTGAAGCTCTTGGAACTGTTGTAGTGCTTGAATGGAGAGAGGAGTGTGAAAATGTTCCATTGTGTTATCCAGCTGTAGGAATTCCTGCACTGTTAAGTTTGTTTTGTGTGAAAAGGAATGAAGCTCTGGGTATTTATATAAGAATACTATGGCCCCAATTATCCTGCCAGAAGCATATAGAATTGCCTCTGCCAACTGCTCCAGTAGCCCACTGCTTGAAGAGAGGCAGTAACTTGATAATCCCTTTCCACCAAAAGGAGCCTACTGGTCTGGGGGCGAGAGTCCCATTGGGATAGTAGGATCCCCAAATAAGATTCACCCAGGGCAAATTTGCATGATTTAAGAATTTGTGGATATGTTTCATCAGGAGACATTTATTATGAATGGTGATGTCCAAACACCAAGACCTCCTTGAGTTTTGGGTAAACACACTTTCTCCCAGGCAATCAGAGCAGGTCCTTGTCCTTCTGTACCATATTTTCTCCAAAAGCACAATCTGAGAAACTTATTGATTTGATCAACAATGCCAACAGGCAGAGACTGAGTGCTCATGTAGAAAATTGCTAAGCTTGTGAAGACAGATTTGAGGAGCGTGAGCTTATCCCCATAAGAGAGCAAAGTGGAGCGGCCAGCAAGTCTTCTATCAATTCTCTTGAGAACAGGGGCAAAATCTTGTAGTTTTGTCTTATGTAGACTGAGAGGAAGACCCAGGTAGGTGAGGGGGAGACTGCCAATAGTACACCCCAAAGTGTTGGCCAGAATTTGCATCTTGTGTTCTGGAGTGATAATTGCAATCATCGCAGACTTTTCAAAATTTATGCTGAGGCCAGTGTATGTAGTGAAGTGCATCAGAAGATTCTTGAGCTGCTCTAACTGAACTTGGCATTCAGGCATAATTAGGACTGTATCATCTGCATATTGGATGACAGGAAAACCAGGACAGGGGTGGTGTTCAAGAGGTTTTGAAATGATGCCTTCCACCATGGCTTTATTTAGAATAGACTGAAGCAAATCAGCAGCAAGCACAAACAACAGAGGTGAAAAAGGATCTCCTTGTCTGACACCTCTTTTGCAGAGAAACAGTTTTCCAAGCACACCATTAAGCAATACTGAGGAGTAGCCAGAAGCAAAAATCATATCCATCCACATAAGCCATCTAGGCCCAAAGCCCCTAGCAGCCAAGATATCTTTGATGGTCTGATGTTCAATCATATCAAAGGCTTTTTCAAAGTCTAGCTTAAGAAGGATCAACTCTTTATTAGAAGACTTGCATTGATAAAGGTACTCATATGACCAAGCCAAGCAGTCCTGAATAGACCTTGATTTCAGGAAGCCATATTGATTTGTATGGACCAGCTTGAGGATAACTGTCTACAATCTATTGGCCAGTAGCTTAGTGATGATCTTTATGGAATAGTTAAGCAGAGAAATGGGCCTAAAATCATTTGGAGTTGCAGGTGTATCCTTCTTTGGAATGAGTGTGATATAAGAGCTGTTGATACTCTGCAAACTGATTGTTCCTCTGAAGAAATCCCCAATTAAAGCATAGAAATCTGGGGAGATGATGTCCCAACAACATTTAACAAAATCAGTGTTGAAGCCATCTGGCCCAGGGGCTTTATCATGTGGCATGTCCTGAACCACCTTATCAATCTCATCTTTGGAGAAAGGTTGCTCCAAAAAAGAAAGATCAATATCATGAGGAAGCAAAGAATCCAGCTATAGGAGATTGAAAGTGGGTGTGGAGTTACCGAGTCTTTTCTTGAAAGCATTGAGAAGAATACCAGCCTTTAGATTGTGCTCCCTGACAATATTACCATCTTCATCTTGCAAGCTTTCTATGTGATTCACTCTATATTTTAAAGTGGCCTTAGCTTGAAAAAACTTAGAGTTGGCTTCTCCAAATTTGACCCATCTAATGGTGGCTCTGTGCTGCCAATAAATTCTCTGCCACTCCAGAAGTTGTAGCAGATGTTGTTTAAGAAAATTTCTGCCATTCCATTCTATGGTAGATAAGGGCCTGAATTCTTCTATAGAATCAAGAAGAAGAATCACCTCATTTGAGTTCTTGATTGAGATGGTCAAGTTAGAAATAGTTTTAGCCCAGATCTTAAGGCACTTCCTTAGTCTCTTGAACTTTGCTGAAATTCTCTTTGCAGAATCTGTGATGTGAATATTCTGTTCCCAGCTCTGTTTGACAACTTCCCTGAAACCATGCACTTGCATCCAATAATTTTCAAACCTGAAGATCTTAGATTTTGGAATGTGTGTACCAATTTGAATCATGCATGGGGTGTGATCATAGATTGGCTTGGCAAGAGGCAGGATCAAAGTATTGGGGGATTCTGTAGTCCAACATTCTAAAGTAAATACCCAGTCTAGCTTTTCCAATAAAGGGGCATCTTGCATATTACTCCAGGTGAATTTTCTACCTTTCAGAGGGATTTCAACCAAAGCTAGGGCATTAATGGCCTCATTGAAATGCAGCATATCTATGAAGTTACCACCTTCTCTGTTTCTGTCACTTGAAAATCTGACATAATTGAAGTCTCCCATTATAATCCAATTTGCATATGCAGGCATTTGAATATCCTTGAACCAGTTCAAAAACAAAGTTCTTTCTGGTCCCTGACAAAGCCCATAAATGTTGGAAAGAATGAAAGAATCTCCAGACAGAGTAGAAGTATAACGCAAAGATAGCGAGAAACCATTATGGAAAAGATGATCCCCAGCAAATAAAGAGCCATTCCAGGCAATAAGCTGCCCCCTGAAACACCAACTGAAGGGAGAAACTCAAACTGATTGATTCTCCTAGGACAAAATTGTTTGATGTATTTGGCATCAAAGAACTCCCTCTTAGTTTCTTGAATGCAGATGATATCAGCATTTGCTTAATCTATTTTGTTCCTTAGGGCCAACCATTTGGCAGGGTCATTTATGCCCCTAATATTCCAGTTTAAATACTCCAGACCCTGTTTGTTTGAGGCATAATGAGAGATGTCTGCAATTTCTGTCAAAGATCACTGTCTGCTGATAGACCAGCATATCAGCCCAGCATTTGGACATGCCACAGGAACATACACACACATGATACATAATTATCAGCACATCCTGTATTGAGGGACGAACTATACAGTAGCAACCAGACACATGAATGCATCGAGAAAAAAACGGGCCAAAAACCCAACAAGATGTCCATTGCATGAAGGAGGAATAGCTGAGATAACAGGGGAATGCAGTCAGCAAATCCGATAAAGTTCTGATAACCCACAAGTATAGGGGATCGCAACCGTTTTCGAGGGTAGAGTATTCAACCCAAATTTATTGATTCGACACAAGGGGAGCCAAAGAATATTCTCAAGTATTAGCAGCTGAGTTGTCAATTCAACCACACCTGGAAACTTAATATCTGCAGCAAAGTGTTTAGTAGCAAAGTAATATGATAGTTGTGGCAGCGGTGGTAAAAGGTAACGGTAGCAAAAGTAATATTTTTGGTGTTTTATAGTGATGATAACAATAGCAACGGAAAAGTAAATAAGCGAAGAACAATATATGGAAAGCTCATAGGCAATGGATCGGTGATAGAGAATTATGCCGGATATGGTTCATCATGTAACAGTCATAACATAGGGTGACACAGAACTAGCTCCAATCCATCAATGTAATGTAGGCATGTATTCCGAATATAGTCATACGTGCTTATGGAAAAGAACTTGCATGACATCTTTTGTCCTACCTTCCCGTGGCAGCGGGGTCCTAGCGGAAACCAAGGGATATTAAGGCCTCCTTTTAATAGAGTACCGGACCAAAGCATTAACACATGGTGAATACATGAACTCCTCAAACTATGGTCATCACCGGGAGTGGTCTCGATTATTGTCACTTCAGGGTTGCCAGATCATAACACATAGTAGGTGACTATAGACTTGCAAGATAGGATCAAGAACTCACATATATTCACGAAAACATAATAGGTTCAGATCTGAAATCATGGCACTCGGGCCCTAGTGACAAGCATTAAGCATAGCAAAGTCATAGCAACATCAATCTTCGAACATAGTGGATACTAGGGATCAAACTCTAACAAAACTAACTCGATTACATGATAAATCTCATCCAACCCATCACCGTCCAGCAAGCCTACGATGGAATTACTCACGCACGGCGGTGAGCATCATGAAATTGGTGATGGAGGATGGTTGATGATGACGACGGCGATGGATTCCCCTCTCCGGATCCCCGAACGGACTCCAGATCAGCCCTCCCGAGAGAGTTTAGGGCTTGGCGGCGGCTCCGTATCGTAAAATGCAATGAATCTTTCTCCTTGATTTTTTTCTCCCCAAAAGTGAATACATGGAGTCAGGG
>NC_057806.1:54013458-54021055 GCF_018294505.1 Triticum aestivum | reverse complement strand
AGTATTTTTTATATATTCCAAAATAATTCTCCGTTGATTTTCAGGTCATTTCGAGAACTTTTATTTCTACACAAAAATAACACCATGACAATTCTGCTGAAAACAGCGTCAGTCCGGGTTAGTTCCATTCAAATCATGCAAGTTAGATTCCAAAACAAGGGCAAACGTGTTTGGAAAAGTAGATACGACGGAGACGTATCAACTCCCCCAAGCTTAAACCTTTGCTTGTCCTCAAGCAATTCAGTTGATAAACTAAAAGTGATAAAGAAAAACTTTTACAAACTCTGTTTGCTCTTGTTGTTGTAAATATGTAAAGCCAGCATTCAAGTTTTCAGCAAAGATTATGAACTAACCATATTCACAATAACTCTTAGGTCTCATGTTTACTCATATCAATGGCATAATCAACTAGCGAGCAATAATAATAAATCTCGAATGACAACACTTTCTCAAAACAATCATAATATGATATAACAAGATGGTATCTCGCTAGCCCTTTCTGAGACCGCAAAACATAAATGCAGAGCACCTTTAAAGATCAAGGACTGACTAGACATTGTAATTCATGGTAAAAGAGATCCAGTCAAGTCATACTCAATGTAAACTAACAATAATGAATGCAAATGACAGCGGTGCTCTCCAACTGGTGCTTTTTAATAAGAGGATGATGACTCAACATAAAAGTAAATAGATATGCCCTTCACAGAGGGAAGCAGGGATTTGTAGAGGTGCCAGAGCTCGGTTTTGAAATAAATATGAATAATATTTTGAGCGGTATACTTCCATTGTCAACATAACAACCGAGAGATGGCGATATATGTTCCATGCTACACACATTATAGGCGGTTCCCAAACAGAATGGTAAAGTTTATACTCCCCCTCCACCAACAAGCATCAATCCATTGCTTGCTCGAAACAACGAGTGCCTCCAACTAACAACAGTCCCGGGGGAGTTTTGTTTGCAATTATTTTGATTTGATTTGCATAAAGCATGGGACTGGGCATCCCGGTGACCAGCCATTTTCTCGTGAATGAGGAGCGGAGTCCACTCCTCTTGAAAATAACCTGCCTAACATGGAAGATACTGACAACCCTAGTTGATACATGAGCTATTCGAGCATACAAAACATAATGTTTATTTGAAGGTTTAGAGTTTGGCACATACAAATTTACTTGGAATGGCAGGTAGATACCATATATAGGTAGGTATGGTGGACTCATATGGAATAACCTTGGGGTTTATGTGATTGGATGCACAAGCAGTATTCCCGCTTAGTACAGGTGAAGGCTAGAAAAAGACTGGGAAGCGACCAGCTAGAGAGCGACAACAGTCATGAACATGCATTAAAATTAATCAACACCGAATGTAAGCATGAGTAGGATATAATGCACCATGAACATAAATATCGTAGAGGCTATGTTGATTTTGTTTCAACTACATGCGTGACATGTGCCAAGTCAAGCCACTCGAATCGTTCAAAAGAGGATACCACCCTATCATACCACATCACAACTATCTTAATAGGATGTTGGCACGCAAGGTAAACCATTATAAGCTCCTAGCTAATTAAGCATGGCACGAGCAACTATAATCTCTAATTGTCATTGCAAACATGTTTATTCATAATAGGCTGAATCAGGAATGATGAACTAATCATATTTATAAAAACAAGAGAGGTCGAGTTCATACCAGCTTCTCCCATCTCAATCAGTCCATCATATATCGTCATAATTGCCTTTCACTTGCACGACCGAATGATGTGAATAATAGTAATAGTGCACGTGCATTGGACTAAACTGGAATCTGCAAGCAGTCAATTCAAGAGAGAAGACAAGGTAATATGGGCTCTTTGTTAGATCAACAATAATGCATATAAGAGCCACTCAACATTTTCATTATGGGTTTCTCCTATCGACCCCCAAAGAAAAGAAATAAAACTATTTACATGGGAAAGCCCCCAACAAGCAAAAGAAGAACATGAAATCTTTTTTGGGTTTTCTTTTTAATTACTACTACAAGCATGGAAATTAAAACTAGCTAAAAGCTACAACTATTTTTTTGGTTTTTCTTAAGGTTTATTTCAAACACACAAGAAGAAAGCATAAAAAGAGAAAATAAACTAGCATGGATATTACAATGAAAAAGTATGAGCACCGACATCTAGCAATGAGTGTGTGAACATGAATGTAATGTCGGTGAGAAATACGTACTCCCCCAAGCTTAGGCTTTTGGCCTAAGTTGGTCTATTGCCACGGATGGCCTGGCGGATATCCAAAGTTGTAACTGGGGTCGTACTGTGATGGATACTCAGATTGCCACTGGCTGGCAATCACCTCCGAATCCCACTGGTAATCAGACTGTCGTGGAGGATCAAATTGTGGTTCCGGCTCTGGCTCTGCAGCTGATGTAGGGTTTCGATAGGCGTGAATGGCCTCCAATGGAACAAGGTACTTGCCTGCAGATAAATCAAACAAGGAAGGAGCAGGCAGGGTAATAGTCTCAGGATGATATTTATCAAAGAACAATTTGTATTTAAGCTCCCTTTCCCTATTCTTTACAATAAAATCATGCGCTACCATACTCTTATAATCTAAATAAACAGTAGGCAGCAATTTTTCTTCCTTTTCATAGTGCCTAATATTCTCAAATATTCCTGAAAAAATCATATTAAATTGGCAGGGCATTTGGAGAACTTTTATTTTCGGGGTATTTTTTATATTGCACGGATAATTCGGAAAACTGACAGAAAATACTATTTTTACTTTATTTCAACTAAATAACAGAAAGTAAAAGGAGGGTATAGAAGGTTGTGCTTTCTAGCTTCATCAATCTCATGCTCATCAAGAGGAATCCACTAACAAGGTTGATCAAGTCTTGTTAACAAACTCATTTTGAGTAACATGAAACCGGAGAAATTTCGAATGACACTATGTTACCTCAACGAGGATATGCACATCCCCAATAATAAGAATATCATATTTCTTCTTGACAGTAGGAAGAGGAAATTCAAAACCTCCAAAAATAATCGATGGAATTTTTCCAATAGAATTGATACTGTGGACTTGAGGTTGTTTCCTCGGAAAGTGTACCGTATGCTCATTACCATTAACATGAAAAGTGACATTGCCTTTGTTGCAATCAATAACAGCCCCTGCAGTATTCAAAAAGGGTCTTTCAAGAATAATAGACATACTATCGTCCTCGGGAATATCAAGAATAACAAAGTCCGTTAAAATAGTAACGTTTGCAACCACAACAGGCACATCATCACAAATACCGACAGGTATAACAGTTGATTTATCAGCCATTTGCAAAGATATTTCAGCAGGTGTCAACTTATTCAAATCAAGTCTACGCTATAAAGAGAGAGGCACAACACTAACACCGGCTCCAAGATCACATAAAGCAGTTCTAACATAGTTTCTTTTAATGGAGCATGGTATAGTTGGTACTCCAGGATCTCCTAGTTTCTTAGGTATTGCACCTTTAAAAGTATAATTAGCAAGCATGGTGGAAATTTCAGCTTCCGGTATCTTTCTTTTATTAGTAACAATATCTTTCATGTACTTAGCATAAGGACTCATTTTGAGCATATCAGTTAAACGCATACGCAAAAAGATAGGTCTAATCATTTCAGCAAAGCGCTCAAAATCCTCATCATCCTTTTTCTTGGATGGTTTGGGAGGAAAAGGCATGGGTTTTTGAACCCATGGTTCTCTTTCTTTACCATGTTTCCTAGAAACAAAGTTTCTCTTATCATAACGTTGATTCTTTGATTGTGGGTTATCAAGATCAACAGCAGGTTCAATTTCTATATCATTATCATTACTGGGTTGAGCATCAACATGAACATCATCATTAACATTTTCATTAGGTTCATGCTCATTACCAGATTGTGTTTCAGCATCAGAAATAGAGATATCATTGGGATTCTCAGGGGTGTCAATAACAGGTTCACTAGAAGCATGCAAAGTCCTATCATTTTTCTTTTTCTTCCTCTTGGAAGGACTAGGTGCATCAATATCATTTCTCTGAGAATCTTGCTCAATTCTCTTAGGATGGCCCTCAGGATACAAAGGTTCCTGGGTCATTTTACCACCTCTAGTCATAACTCTAACAGCATTATTATTTTTCTTACCATTTAATTCATTGAGCAAATCATTCTGAGCTTTAAGTACTTGTTCTACTTGAGTGGTAACCATAGAAGCATGTTTACTAATGAGTTTAAGTTCACCTTTAACTCTAGACATATTGTAACACCCTCGATGCGACTATATCTCCCACGTGTCGAGGCACGACTTAGAGGCATAATCGCATTGAAGGCGTATGTCGCAAGTTAGGCAATCTTCACAACATCCCATGTAATATAGATAATAAAAGGGGAGATAACATAGTTGGCTTACACTCGCCACGTCAATCAAGTACATAAATAACATTACATCATCCAAACACTTATGGCCCGACTATGGCGCCAAAACAAAAGAGAACCCAACATGCGACATGGTCCCGATCACCCCCAACTGGGCACCACTACTGATCATCAGGAAAGGAAACATAGTAACGTTGAGAGTCCTCGTCGAACTCCCACTTGAGCTCAAGCGCGTCACCTGGAGCGGAATCATCAGGCCCTGCATCTGGTGTAATAGTAATCTGTGAGCCACAGGGACTCAACAATCTCGCACCCTCGCGATCAAGACTATTTAAGCTTATAGGTAAGGCAAGGTAAATATATGTGGAGCTGCAGCAAGCGACTAGCAAGTATGGTGGCTAACTTATTCGCAAAAGAGAGCGAGAAGAGGAGGCAAAGCGCGAGCGAGAAACTAGAGAACAACCTGCGCAAACATTACTCCAACACCGTGTCCACTTCCCGGACTCCGCCGAGAAGAGGCCATCATGGTAACACACTCAGTTGATTCATTTTAATTAAGTTAAGGTTCAAGTTATCTACAACCGGACATTAACAAATTCCCATCTGCCCATAACCGCGGGCACGGCTTTCGAAAGTTCAAATCCCTGCAGGGGAGTCCCAACTTAGCCCATGACAAGCTCTCACGGTCAACGAAGGAGTAGACCTCCTCCCAAGACGTTCCGATGAGACTCGGTATCTTGGTTCCTCAAGACACTTCGACAGGTTAAAACAAGACCAGCAACACCACCCAGATGTGCCGACAAATCCCGATAGGAGCTGCACATATCTCGTTCTCAGGGCACACCGGATGAGCAAGACGTCGGGTAGGCCAGCCCAGAGTTGCCCCTGGTAGCCCCGGACATCGCTCGGTTGGACCAACACTCAGAGGAGCACTGGCCCGGGGGGGGGGGGCTAAAACAAGATGACCCTCGGGCTCCAGAAACCCAAGGGAGAAGAGGCTAGGTGACAAATGGTAAAACCAAGGTTGGGCATTGCTGGAAAAGCTTTAATCAAGGAGAACTATCAAGGGGTTCCCATTATAACCCAACCGCGTAAGGAACGCAAAAATCCGGAAATATAACACCGATATGACGGAAACTAGGGCGGCAAGAGTGGAACAAAACACTAGGCGAGAGGCCGAGCCTTCCACCCTTTACCAAGTATATAGATGCATTAAGATAACGAGATAAGATAATGATATCCCAACAAGTAAATAAATGTTCCAACAAAGAACGGCCTTCAATCTTCACCTGCAACTAGCAACGCTATAAGAGGGGCTGAGCAAAGCGGTAACATAGCCAATCAACGGTTTGCTAGGACATGGTGGGTTAGAGGTTTGACATGGCAATTTGGGAGGCTTGAAAGCAAGTGGTAGGCATCGTAGCATTGGCATAGCAAAAGAGCGAGCAATCTAGCATAGCAAAGATAGTAGTGATTTCGAGGGTATGATCATCTTGCCTGCATAGTTGTCAGAGTTGACTGGATCCTCGAAAGCAAACTCAATGGGCTCCTCGTTAGCGAACTCGTCTCCCGGCTCTACCCAAACAAGACAAACAAGCAACAAGGACACAATCAACCACGTGCAAGGATCAAACAATATAATGCAATGACGGTATGCTATGCGGGATGCGATGCGGGATGCATATGCAAGATATGACAAGGAATGCATGAACCTGGACTCAACTTGGGAATCCAAGTGTGCCACTGGAAAGATGAGATGAAATCGCTTGAAAACGATATAAAGAACGTCGGAATCGGAGTTACGGTTTGGAAATGGCAAGCGATTCAAATATGACACCGGTCTGCGATTTACAGCAAGTATCCACCTAAATGCAATGAGATGAACATGCTACAGCACTCAAACATGACAACACAATACATGACAGGGATGCATTCAAGATGCTAAACAAAAGTCTAGCACTGAGCTACGGCCAATTCATCCATTAACGGGTTCAAACAAGCATGACAAAAATGCATATGGTAAACAGATTTCAGACTTGGTGAAATTAACACTTGTCTGGAATTTCAGATCAGGTAGCACACTTCGAAGCAACAAAACTACATGCTACAGGACCTGAACATGGCAAAGTAAAGCATGACATGGAGCTACTCAAAGATCTTAACAAAAGTCCCTTAGTGACCTTGAGCCAAAAGGGATCAGAAAATACAATTGCAAGCATGTGAACATGGCAAAAACGTAATCAGATCACAGACTTAGTGAAAACTGGAGCACGCTGAAAACAGATATCAAGTAGGCATGTTTACGAGCTTGATGCACTCACTACGGTGCAATTCATGATAAGCTAAGCATACATCCATCAAGAATACACAAAATACAAGCTATACATGGCAAGAACAATAGCATAGCATGCATGGATCAACTACAACATCATCGGCAAAATTGCAAATAAGTTGACAATCTGCCCAGATTCACGAAGTAGCAAAAGTAGAGCTCGATTGACTCAAGCTAGGGTGCTCCATAATTGCAAACAAAGACATGGATGGATAGAGCACTACAAGATTAACAAAACATCCTTACTGATCATCCTCAAAAGAGGCACGGATCACTAGGAAACAACATGAACATATGGCCATATAAGATAAACAGATCAAGGACTTAGTGGAAATGCTAAGTCCCTGAAATCAGCATTACCAAGTGCACCACTTTGCAAGCTTGTGCTAGTCACCACACACATCACAAAAATACATGGGTTGCACCTATGGAAAGATGACAAAACCCTTAACAAAACATATGTAGAACTCATGGACATATCAGGCACACATTAATCATGGCAAAAATGACAAAAAGCTAAATGGAGCAGCAGATCTGACAAATTATCTCAAGTAGCCCTCTTCTAACAGAATTTAGGGCATCAAGATGAACTCAAATGAAAATGATGCAATGGAATGAAATGATGTACTCTCTAAGATGAACATTTTGATATGCTATATACCCAAAACGAAGCTATGGATGCAAAGTTACGAGGCTATGAACATGAGCAAAAAAATTAGTGACTTAGGGAAAAAATGGGGTCAACCCTAATATTTCTAGATCTGGATCGGGGTCACGCGGATCGAGGTACGTCGGAGCTCTCGCTGGAGATCGAAAGCAGAGGGCGGCCGGAGGAGCTCGAACTCGCCGGCGTTGGCGAGGCCGGGCGGCGTGGGGTCAGCCCGCGGCGGCGGCT
>NC_057806.1:53968451-54013140 GCF_018294505.1 Triticum aestivum | reverse complement strand
GAACGTGTCCAGCCGGGGACGGACGTGTCCGGCCGGCGCGAGGTGGATTTTTCTAGGGTTTCGGGGAGGGGATCCGAGATTTGGAATGGGGGGTCTTTAAATAGAGGTAGAGGGAGCTAGGAGAGTCCAAATGAGGTGCGGTTTTCGGCCACGCGATCATGATCGAACGATCTAGATGATGGAGAAGGCTTAGGTGGGTTTTGGGTCAAATTGGAGGGGTGTTGGGCTGCAACGCACACGAGGCCTTTTCGGTCCCTCGGTTAACCGTTGGAGTATCAAACGAAGTCCAAATGGTACGAAACTTGACAGGCGGTCTACCGGTAGTAAACCAAGGCCGCTTGACAAGTCTCGGTCCAATCCGGAAATGTTTAATCCCCACACACGAAAAGAAGCTAGAAATGACCACCGGAGGAGAACGAAGCGTTGGAATGCAAAACGGACAACGGGGAAAATGCTCGAATGCATGAGATGAACACGTATGCAAATGCAATGCACATGATGACATGATATGAGATGCATGACAACGACAACAACACACGGAGACAAAGACCCGAACCCGAGAAAATAAATTAACTTAACGCCGGAAACGGCAAGAGTTGGAGTACAAATTGGGAAAGTTACATCTGGGGTGTTACACATATAATCACCCAAGTGTTCAATCATATAAGCATTTTGTTTCAATTGTCTACCAAAATAAGCATTGAAGTCTTCTTGCTTAACCATAAAGTTATCAAACTCATCCAAACATTGGCTAGCAAACTTAGTAGGAGGGATTTCAGCTTTATCATATCTATAGAGAGAATTTACCTTTACTACCTGTGTCGGGTTATCAAGACCATGTGTTTCTTCAATAGGTGATGGATTAAAACCATATATTTCTTCAACAGGCGGTTGCTACCTCTTGAGCATTGCGTTGGTTTTCCCTTGAAGAGGAAAGGGTGATGCAGCAAAGTAGCGTAAGTATTTCCCTCAGTTTTTGAGAACCAAGGTATCAATCCAGTAGGAGGCTACGCATTAGTCCCTCGCACCTACACAAAACAAATAAATCCTCGCAACCAACGCGATAAGGGGTTGTCAATCCCTACACGGTCACTTACGAGAGTGAGATCTGATAGATGTGATAAGATAATATTTTTGGTATTTTTATGATAAATATGCAAAGTAAAATAAAAGCAAAGTAAAAAGCAAAGGAAATAACTAAGTGTTGGAAGATTAATATGATGAAGACAGACCCGGGGGCCATAGGTTTCACTAGTGGCTTCTCTCAAGAGCATAAATATTTTACGGTGGGTGAAAAAATTACTGTTGAGCAATTGATAGAATTGAGCATAGTTATGAGAATATCTAGGTATGATCATGTATATAGGCATCACGTCCAAGACAAGTAGACCGACTCCTGCCTGCATCTACTACTATTACTCCACTCATCGACCGCTATCCAGCATGCATCTAGAGTATTAAGTTCAAGAGAACAGAGTAACACTTTAAGCAAGATGACATGATGTAGAGGGATAAACTCATGCAATATGATATAAACCCCATCTTGTTATCCTCGATGGCAACAATAGAATTCATGCCTTTCTGCCCCTATTGTCACTGGGAAAGGACACCACAAGATTGAACCCAAAGCTAAGCACCTCTCCCATTGCAAGAAAGATCAATCTAGTAGGCCAAACCAAACTGATAATTCAAAGAGACTTGCAAAGATAACCAATCATACATAAAAGAATTCAGAGAAGATTCAAATATTGTTCATAGATAAACTTGATCATAAACCCACAATTCATCGGTCTCAACAAACACATCGCAAAAGAAGATTACATCGAGTAGATCTCCACAAGAGGGGGAGAACTTTGTATTGAGATCCAAAAAGAGAGAAGAAGCCATCTAGCTAATAACTATGGACCCGAAGGTCTGAGGTAAACTACTCACACATCATCGGAGAGGCTATCGTGTTGATGTAGAAGCCCTCCGTGATCGATGCCCCCTCCGGCGGAGCTCCAAAATAGGCCCCAAGATGGGATCTTGTCGATACAGAAAGTTACGATGGTGGAATTAGGGTTTTGGCTCCGTATCTGATCGTTTGGGGGTACGTAGGTATATATAGGAGGAAGAAGTACGTCGGTGGAGCAACAGGGGGCCCACGAGGGTGGAGGGCGTGCCTGGGGGGGTAGGGTAGGCGCGCCCCCTACCTCGTGGCTTCCCTGTTGGTTGCTTGACGTAGGGTCTGATAACCCACAAGTATAGGGGATCGCAACAGCTTTCGAGTGTACAATATTCAACCCAAATTTATTGATTCGACACAAGGGGAGCCAAAGAATATTCTCAAGTATTAGCAGCTGAGTTGTCAATTCAACCGCACCTGGAAACTTAGTATCTGCAGCAAAGTGTTTAGTAGCAAAGTAATATGATAGTGGTGGTAACGACAACAAAAGTAAAGACAGCAAAAGTAATATTTTTAGTATTTTGTAGTGATTGTAACAGTAGCAGCGGAAAAGTAAATAAGCATAAACCAGTATATGGAAAACTCGTAGGCACCGGATCAGTGATGGATAATTATGCCGGATGCGGTTCATCATGTATCAGTCATAACATAGGGTGATACAGAACTAGCTCCAATTCATCAATGTAATGTAGGCATGTATTCAGTATATAGTCATACGTGCTTATGGAAAAGAACTTGCATGACATCTTTTTTGTCCTACCCTCCCGTGGCAGCGGGGTCCTATTGGAAACTTAGGGATATTAAGGCCTCCTTTTAATAGAGAACCGGAACAAAGCATTAGCACATAGTGAATACATGAACTCCTCAAACTATGGTCATCACCGGGAGTGGTCCCGATTATTGTCACTTTGGGGTTGCCGGATCATAACACATAGTAGGTGACTATAGACTTGCAAGATAGGATCAAGAACTCACATATATTCATGAAAACATACTAGGTTCAGATCTGAAATCATGACACTCGGGCCCTAGTGACAAGCATTAAGCATAGCAAAGTCATAGCAACATCAATCCCAGAACATAGTGGATACTAGGGATCAAACCCTAACAAAACTAACTCGATTACATGATAAATCTCATCCAACCCATCACCGTCCAGCAAGCCTACGATGGAATTACTCACGCACGGCGGTGAGCATCATGAAATTGGTGATGGAGGATGGTTGATGATGATGACGGCGACGAATCCCCCTCTCCGGAGCCCCGAACGGACTCCAGATCAGCCCTCCCGAGAGGTTTTAGGGCTTGGCGGCGGCTTCGTATCGTAAAACGCGATGATTTCTTCTCCCTCATTTTTTTTCTCTCCGAAAGCGAATATATAGAGTTGGAGTTTGCGTCGAAGGGTTTCCAGGGGGCCCACGAGGTAGGGGGCGCGCCCTAGGGGGGGGGGCGCCCCCCACCCTTGTGAGAAGGGTGTGGGCCCCCTGGTCTTCATCTTTGGCGAGGATTTTTTATTGTTTTTTCAAAGATGTTCCGTGGAGTTTCAGGTCATTCCGAGAATATTTGTTTTCTGCACATAAAACAGCACCATGGCAATTCTACTGAAAACACGTCAGTCCGGGTTTGTTCCATTCAAATCATACAAGTTAGAGTCCAAAACAAGGGCAACAGTGTTTGGAAAAGTAGATACGACGGAGACGTATCAGGGTCCAAGTCTCCTAGATCTTGTTCGTTCAAAAAATCACGTACCCAAAGGTTTCATTCCGTTTGGACTCCGTTTGATATTCCTTTTCTTCGAAACCCTAAAATAGGCAAGAAAAACAACAATTCTAGGCTGGGCCTCCGGTTAATAGGTTAGTCCCAAAAATAATATAAAAGTGGATAATAAAGCCCAATAATGTCCAAAACAGAAGATAATATAGCATGGAGCAATCAAAAATTATAGATATGTTGGAGACATATCAAGCATCCCCAAGCTTAATTCCTGCTCGTCCTCGAGTAGGTAAATGATAAGAACAGAATTTTTGATGTGGAATGCTACTAGGCATAATTTCAATGTAATTCTTCTTAATTGTGGCATGAATATTCAGATCCGAAAGATTATAGATAAAAGTTTAATATTGACATAGAAATAATAATACTTCAAGCATACTAACTAAGCAATTATGTCTTCTCAAAATAACATGGCCAAAGAAAGTTCATCCCTACAAAATCATATAGTTTAGTCATGCTCCATTTTCGTCACACAAGAATGCTCTCATCATGCACAACCCGATGACAAGCCAAGCAATTGTTTCATACTTTAGTAATTTCAAACTTTATAAACCTTCACGCAATACATGAGCGTGAGCCATGGATATAGCACTATGGGTGGAATAGAGTATAATGATGGGGGTTATGTGGAGAAGACAAAAAAGGAGAAAGTCTCACATCAACGAGGCTAATCAATGAGCTATGGAGATGCCCATCGACTGATGCTAATGCAAGGAGTAGGATTGCCATGCAGCGCATGCACTAGAGCTATAAATGTATGAAATCTCAACAAAAGAGACTAGTGGGTGTGCATCCAACTTGCTTGCTCACGAAGACCTAGGGCACTTGAGGAGGCCCATTGTTGGAATATACAAGCCAAGTTCTATAATGAAAAATTCCCACTAGTATATGAAATTGACAAGACAAGAGACTCTCCATCATGAAGATCATGGTGCTACTTTGAAGCACAAGTGTGGAAAAAAGATAGTAGCATTGTCCCTTTTCATTTCTTTTTTTGGGCATTCCTTTCTTTATTTGGCATTTCTCTTTTTTTGGGACAATGCTCTATTAAATGATGATCATCACACTTCTATTTATTTACAACTCAATGATTACAACTCGATACTAGAACAAGGTATGACTCTATATGAATGCCTCCAGCGGTGTACCGGGATATGCAATGAATCAATTGTGACATGTATGAAAGATTTATGAACGGTGGCTTTGCCACAAATACGATGTCTACTACATGATCATGCAAAGCAAATGCCAATGATGAACGTGTCATGATAAACAGGATGGTGGAAAGTTGCATGGCAATATATCTCAGAATGGCTATGGAAATGCCATAATAGGTAGGTATGGTGGCTATTTTGAGGAAGATATAAGGAGGTTTATGTGTGAAAGAGCGTATCATATCACGGGGTTTGGATGCACCGGCGAAGTTTGCACCAACTCTCAATGTGAGAAAGGGCAATGCACGACACCGAAGAGGCTAGCAATGATGGAAAGGTGAGAGTGCGTATAATCCATGGACTCAACATTAGTCATAAAGAACTCACATACTTATTGCAAAAATCTACAAGTCATCAAAAAACAAGCACTACGCGCATGCTCCTAGGGGGATAGATTGGTAGGAAAAGACCATCGCTCGTCCCCGACCACCACTCATAAGGAGGACAATCAAAGAACACCTCATGTTTCAAATTTGTTACATAACGTTTACCATACGTGCATGCTACGGGACTTGCAAACTTCAACACAAGTATTTCTCAAATTCACAACTACTCAACTAGCAGAACTTTAATATCACTACCTCCATATCTCAAAACAATCATCAAGCATCAAACTTCTCTTAGTATTCAAAACACTCATAAGAAAGTTCTTTATTAATCTTGAATACCTAGCATATTAGGATTATTTAAGCAAATTACCATGATATTTAAGACTCTCAAAATAATCTAAGTGAAGCATGAGAAATCAATAGTTTCTATAAAACAAATCCACCACCATGCTCTAAAAGATATAAGTGAAGTACTAGAGCAAAACTATATAACTCAAAAGATATAAGTGAAGCACATAGAGTATTCTAATAATTTCCGAATCACGTGTCTCTCTCTCAGAAGGTGTGTACAGCAAAGATGATTGTGGTAAACTAAAAAGCAAAGACCCAAATCATACAAGACGCTCCAAACAAAACACATATCATGTGGTGAATAAAAATATAGCTCCAAGCAAAGTTACCTCTTGCATATCAGCGGTAAATTAAGACCATGTATTTCTTCAATAGGAGGTAAATTCTTAATATTTTCTGCTTTAATACCCTTTTCTTTCATGGATTTCTTTGCCTCTTGCATATCTTTAGGACTGAGAAATAGAACACCCCTTTTCTTCGGAGTTGGTTTAGGAATAGGCTCAGGAGTTGGCTCAGGAAGTGTCCAATTATTTTCATTTGTCAACATATTATTCAATAGAATTTCAGCTTCGTCCGGTGTTCTTTCCCTGAAAACAGAACCAGCACAACTATCCAGGTGGTCTCTGGAAGCATCGGTTAGTCCATTATAGAAGATATCAAGTATTTCATTTTTCTTAAGAGGATGATGATACGTCTCCAACGTATCTATAATTTTTGATTGTTCCATGCTATTATATTATCAACTTTGGATGTTTATGGGCTTTATTATGCACTTTTATATTATTTTTGGGACTAACCTATTAACCCAGAGCCCAGTGCCAGTTTCTATTTTTTCCTTGTTTTAGAATATCGCAGAAAAGGAAAATCAAACGGTGTCCAATTGACCTGAAACTTCACAGAACTTATTTTTGGATCAGAAGAAGCCCAGGAGACTTGGAGTGCACATCAGGGGATCAACGAGGAAGCCACGAGGCAGGGGGCGCGCCCTCCACCCTCGTGGGCCCCTCGTGGCCCCCCTGACATACTTCTTCCGCCTATATATCTCCATATACCCTAAAACGATCGGGTAGCACAATAGATCGGGAGTTCCGCCGCCAGAAGCCTCCGTAGCCACCGAAAGCCAATCTAGACCCGTTCCGGCACACTGCCGGAGGGGGAATCCCTCTCTGGTGGCCATCTTCATCATCCCGGTGCTCTCCATAACAAGGAGGGAGTAGTTCTCCCTCGGGGCTGAGGGTATGTACCAGTAGCTATGTGTTTGATCTCTCTCTCTCTCTCTCTCTCTCTCTCTCTCTCTCTCGTGTTCTTGAGGTGATACGATCTTGATGTATCGCGAGCTTTTCTATTATAGTTGGATCTTATGATGTTTTCTCCACCCTCTACTCTCTTGTAATGGATTGAGTTTTCCCTTTGAGGTTATCTTATCGGATTGAGTCTTTAAAGATTTGAGAACACTTGATGTATGTCTTGCCGTGCGTATCTGTGGTGACAATGGGATACCACGTGATTCACTTGATGTATATTTTGGTGATCAACTTGCGGGTTCTGCCCATGAACCTATGCATAGGGGTTGGCACATGTTTTCGTCGTGATTCTCCGGTAGAACTTTGGGGCACTCTTTGAGATTCTATGTGTTGGTTGAATATATGAATCTAAGATTGTGTGATGCATATCGTATAATCATACCCACGGATACTTTAGGTGACATTGGAGTATCTAGGTGACATTAGGGTTTTGGTTGATTTGTGTCTTAAGGTGTTATTCTAGTACGAACTCTAGGGCTGTTTGTGACACTTATAGGAAGAGCCCAACGGATTGATTGGAAAGAATAACTTTGAGGTGGTTTCGTACCCTACCATAATCTCTTTGTTCGTTCTCCGCTATTAGTGACTTTGGAGTGACTCTTTGTTGCATGTTGAGGGATAGTTATGTGATCCAATTATGTTATTACTATTGAGAGGACTTGCACTAGTGAAAGTATGAACCCTAAGCCTTGTTTCCTAGCATTGCAATACCGTTTACACTCACTTTTATCATTAGTTACCTTGTTGTTTTTATATTTTCAGATTACAAAAACTATTATCTACCATCCATATACCACTTGTATCACCATCTCTTCGCCGAACTAGTGCACCTATACAATTTACCATTGTATTGGGTGTGTTGGGGACACAAGAGACTTTTTGTTATTTGGTTTAGGGTTGCTTGAGAGAGACCATCTTCATCCTACGCCTCCTACGGATTGATAAACCTTAGGTCATCCACTTGAGGGAAATTTGCTACTGTCCTACAAACCTCTGCACTTGGAGGCCCAACAACGTCTACAAGAAGAAGGTTGTGTAGTAGACATCAAGCTCTTTTCTGGCGCCGTTGCCGGGGAGGTGAGTGCTTGAAGGTATATCTTTAGATCTTGCAATCAGATCTTTTTGTTTCTTGTTTTATCACTAGTTTAGTTTATAAAATAAAACTATAAAAAATGGATCTGAGTTTACCTCATACGCTTCATCTTTTTAATATCTTTTGTGAGTATGATGGAAAGGAAAATTGTGCCAAAGTGTTAGAAGAAGAATGCATTAAAATATTTGGCACTAAATATTTGAATGATGAGCATGATTGCAATGTTGTTAGTATGAATTCCTTGAATATCCATGATGCTAATGATATGCAAAGCCACAAGCTTGGGGAAGCTATGTTTGATGAAGATGATATTTTTTGTCCCCCAAGTTTTGATGAGCAAATTTATTATGATGAAAGCATGCCTCCTATTTATGATGATTATATTGATGAAAGTGGATTTGGAGATGTCATGACTTTATTTTGTGATGAATCCACTATTCCGGAAGAGGTTCCAATTGATTATGAGAACAAAGTTGCTATCTATGATGATTATTGTGATGACTTGTATGCTATAAAGAACAATGATATCCATGAAACTTGTCATCATGATTTTAGTTTTCAATTGGATTATGCCTCACATGATAATTATTTTGTTGAGTTTGCTCCCACTATTCCGAATGAGAAGAATTTTGCTTATGTGGAGAGTAATAAATTTTTTATGATTGTAGATCATGAAAAGAATGCTTTAGGTGCTGGTTATATTGTTGAATTCACTCATGATGCTACTGAAAATTATTATGAGGGAGGAATATATGCTTGTAGGAATTGCAATAATATCAAGTTTCCTCTCTATGTGCTTAAAGTTTTGAAGTTATGCTTGTTTTGCCTTCCTATGCTAGTTGATTATTGTTCCCATAAGTTGTTTGCTCACAAAATTCCTATGCATAGGAAGTGGGTTAGACTTAAATGTGTTAGTCATATTATTCATGATGCTCTCTTTATGTTTCAATTCTTATCCTTTATGTGAGCATCATTGAAATCATCATGCCTAGCTAGGGGCGTTAAACGATAGCGCTTGTTGGGAGGCAACACAATTTTATTTTTTCCTTGCTTTTTGCTCTTGTTTAGTACTAAATAATTTATCTAGCCTCTTTTATGATTGAGTTTTTATGTTTTAATTAGTGTTTGTGCCAAGTAGAGCCGTTGGGAAGACTTGGGAAAGTCTTGTTGATCTTGCTGTAAAAAACAGAAACTTTAGCGCTCACAAGAATTGCTGCCATTTTTGTTTGAAGAGTGTTATTTAGTTAATTCTTTTTTCATATGATTAATATATAAGTTCCTCACGTCCAGCAATTTACTTTAGAATTTTATATGTTCCAAAAGTATACGTTTGATTCAGATTACTACAGACTGTTCTGTTTTCGACAGATTCTGTTTTTATTGTGTTGTTTGCTTATTTTGATGAATCTATGAGTAGTATCGGAGGGTATGAACCATAGAGAAGTTTTAATACAGTAGATATTACACCAATATGAATTTACAATGAGTTCACAACAGTACCTAAGTGGTGATTTATTTTCTTATACTAACGGAGCTTACGAGTTTTCTGTTAAGTTTTGTGTTGTGAAGTTTTCAAGTTTTGGGTAAAGATTCGATGGACTATGGAATAAGGAGTGGCAAGACCCTAAGATTGGGGATGCCCAAGGCACCCCAAGGAAATATTCAAGGACAACCAAGAGCCTAAGCTTGGGGATGCCCCGGAAGGCATCCCCTCTTTCGTCTTCGTCTATCGATAACTTTACTTGGAGCTATATTTTTATTTACCACATGATATGTGTTTTGCTTGGAGCGTCATTTTATTTTATTCTATTTAGTTTTGCTTGCTGTTTAAATAAAATACCAAGATCTGAAATTATTAAATGTTAGAGAGTCTTCATATAGTTGCATAATTATTCGACTACTCATTGATCTTCACTTACATCTTTCGGAGTAGTTTGTCATTTGCTCTAGTGCTTCACTTATATCTTTTTAGAGCACGGTGGTGGTTTTATTTTGTAGAAATTAATGAACTCTCATGCTTCACTTATATCATTTTGAGAGTCCTTAGAACAGCATGGTAGTTTGCTCTGGTTATGAATTTAGTCCTAATATGATAGGCATCCAAAAGGGATATAATAAAAACTTTCATATAAAGTGCATTGAATACTATGAGAAGTTTGATACTTGATGATTGTTTTGAGATATGGAGATGGTGATATTAAAGTTGTGCTAGTTGAGTAGTTGTGAATTTGAGAAATACTTGTGTTGAAGTTTGTGATTCCCGTAGCATGCACGTATGGTGAATCGTTATGTGATGAAGTCGGAGTATGATTTATTTATTGACTGTCTTCCTTATGAGTGGCGGTCGGGGACGAGCGATGGTCTTTTCCTACCAATCTATCCCCCTAGGAGCATGCGCGTAGTACTTTGTTTCGATAACTAATAGATTTTTGCAATAAGTATGTGAGTCCTTTATGACTAATGTTGAGTCCATGGATTATACGCACTCTCACCTTTCCACCATTGCTAGCCTCTCTAATACCGCGCACTTTTCGCCGGTATCATACACCCACCATATATCTTCCTCAAAACAGCCACCATACCTACCTATTATGGCATTTCCATAGCCATTCCGAGATATATTGCCATGCAACTTACCATTGTTCCATTTATTATGACATGTTTCATCATTGTCATATTGCTTTGCATGATCATGTAGTTGACATTGTATTTGTGGGAAAGACACCGTTCATATTTTTCTCATAAATGTCACTCATGAGTCATTGCACATCCCGGTACACGCCGGAGGCATTCATATAGAGTCATATTTTGTTCTAAGTATCGAGTTGTAATTCTTGAGTTGTAAGTAAATAAAAGCGTGATGATCATCATTATTAGAGCATTGTCCCAGTGAGGAAAGGATGATGGAGACCATGATTCCCCCACAAGTCGGGATGAGACTCCGGACAAAAATAAATAAAGAAAATAGGCCATAAAAAAAGAGAAGGCCCAAATAAAAAAATGAGAGAAAAAGAGAGAAGGGACAATGCTACTATCCTTTTACCACACTTGTGCTTCAAAGTAGCACCATGATCTTCATGATAGAGAGTCTCCTATGTTGTCACTTTCATATACTAGTGGGAATCTTTCATTATAGAACTTGGCTTGTATATTCCTATGATGGGCTTCCTCAAAATGCCCTAGGTCTTCATGAGCAAGCAAGTTGGATGCACACCCACTTAGTTTCTTTTGTTGAGCTTTCACATACTTATAGCTCTAGTGCATCCGTTGCATGGCAATCCCTATTCACTCACATTGATATCTATTAATGGGCATCTCCATAGCCCGTTGATACGCCTAGTTCATCTGAGACTATCTTCTCCTTTTTGTCTTCTCCACAACCACCCTTCTATTTCACATATAGTGCTATATCCATGGCTCACGCTCATGTATTGCGTGAAGATTGAAAAAGTTTGAGAACATCAAAAGTATGAAACAATTGCTTGGCTTGTCATCGGGGTTGTTCATGATTTAATATTTTGTGTGGTGAAGATGGAGCATAGCCAGACTATATGATTTTGTAGGGATAGCTTTCTTTGGCCATGTTAGTTTGAGAAGACATAATTGCTTGGTTAATATGCTTGAAGTATTATTATTTTTATGTCAATATTAAACTTTCTGTCTTGAATCTTATGGATCTAAATATTCTTGCCACAATAAAGAGAATTACATGGATAAATATGTTAGGTAGCATTCCACATCAAAAATTCTGTTTTTATCATTTACCTACTTGAGGACGAGCAGGAATTAAGCTTGGGGATGCTGATACATCTCCAACGTATCTATAATTTTTTATTGTTCCATGCTATTATATTATCAACTTTGGATGTTTATGGGTTTTATTATGCACTTTTATATTATTTTTGGGACTAACGTATTAACCCAGAGCCCAGTGCCAGTTTCTATTTTTTCCTTGTTTTAGAATATCGCAGAAAAGGAAAATCAAATGGAGTCCAATTGAACTGAAACTTCACGGAACTTATTTTTGGATCAGAAGAAGCCCAGAAGACTTGGAGTGCACGTCAGGGGATCAACCAGGAAGCCACGAGGTAGGGGGGCGCGCCCACTCCCCTGGGCGCGCCCTCCACCCTCGTGGGCCCCTCGTGGCCCCCCTGATGTACTTCTTCCGCCTATATATCTCCATATACCCTAAAACGATCGGGGAGCACAATAGATCGGGAGTTCCGCTGCCAGAAGCCTCCGTAGCCACCAAAAGCCAATCTAGACCCGTTCCGGCACCCTGTCGGAGGGGGAATCCCTCTCCGGTGTCCATCTTCATCATCCCGGTGCTCTCCATGACGAGGAGGGAGTAGTTATCCCTCGGGGCTGAGGGTATGTACCAGTAGCTATGTGTTTGATCTCTCTCTCTCTCTCTCGTGTTCTTGAGGTGATACAATCTTGATGTATCGCGAGCTTTGCTATTATAGTTGGATCTTATGATGTTTTCTCCCCCCTCTACTCTCTTGTAATGGATTGAGTTTTCCCTTTGAGGTTATCTTATCAGATTGAGTCTTTAAAGATTTGAGAACACTTGATGTATGTCTTGCCGTGTGTATCTGTGGTGACAATGGGATACCAGGTGATTCACTTGATGTATGTTTTGGTGATCAACTTGCGGGTTCCGCCCATGAACCTATGCATAGGGGTTGGCACATGTTTTTGTCGTGATTCTCCGGTAGAAACTTTGGGGCACTCTTTGAGGTTCTATGTGTTAGTTGAATAGATGAATCTGAGATTGTGTGATGCATATCGTATAATCATACCCACGGATACTTGAGGTGACATTGGAGTATCTAGGTGACATTAGGGTTTTGGTTGATTTGTGTCTTAAGGTGTTATTGTAGTACGAACTCTAGGGCTGTTTGTGACACTTATAGGAATAGCCCAACGGATTGATCGGAAAGAATAACTTTGAGGTGGTTTCGTACCCTACCATAATCTCTTCGTTAGTTCTCCGCTATTAGTGACTTTGGAGTGACTCTTTGTTGCATGTTGAGGGATAGTTATGTGATCCAATTATGTTATTATTGTTGAGAGGACTTGCACTAGTGAAAGTATGAACCCTAGGCCTTGTTTCCTAGCATTGCAATACCGTTTACGCTCACTTTTATCATTAGTTACCTTGCTGTTTTTATATTTTCAGATTACAAAAACTATTATCTACCATCCATATACCACTTGTATCACCATCTCTTCGCCGAACTAGTGCACCTATACAATTTACCATTATATTGGATGTGTTGGGGACACAAGAGACTTTTTGTTATTTGGTTGCAGGGTTGCTTGAGAGAGACCATCTTCATCCTATGCCTCCTATGGATTGATAAATCTTAGGTCATCCACTTGAGGGAAATTTGCTACTGTCCTACAAACCTCTGCACTTGGAGGCCCAACAACGTCTACAAGAAGAAGGTTGTGCAGTAGACATCAGATGATCAGACAAAGCATTAAGTAATTGGAGAAGCCTCCCCCAAGCTTGTGGGAGACTCTCTTCTTCAATTTGCACAAAATTATATATATCCCTTAAGGCAGCTTGTTTCTTATGAGCAGGGAAATATTTAGCAGATAAGTAATAAATCATATCCTGGGGACTACGCACACAACCAGGATCAAGAGAATTAAACCATATCTTAGCATCACCCTTTAATGAGAACGTAAATATTTTAAGGATATAAAAGTAGCGAGTTCTCTCATCATTAATGAATATGGTGGCTATATCTTTTAATTTAGTAAGATGTGCCACAACAGTTTCAGATTCATAGCCATAAAAAGGATCAAATTCAACCAAAGTAATTATATCAGGATCAATAGAGAATTCATAATCCTTATCAGTAACAAAGATAGGTGAAGTAGCATAAGCAGGATCATATTTCATTCTAGCATTCAGAGTTTCTTGTTTAAGCTTAGCTAATAATTTCTTAAGATCACTTCTATCATTGCATGCAAGAAAGTCTCTTTTAGTTTCTTCATCCATAACATAGCCCTCAGGCACAACAGGCAATTCATATTAATTAGAAGAGCATTCATCATCACTTTCATCAATATTATCAGTTTCAATAATTTCATTCTCTCTAGCCCTAGCAAGTTGTTCATCAAGAAATTCACCAAATGGCATAGTAGTATCAAGCAGAGAAGTAGTTTCATCATAAGTATCATGCATAGCAGAAGTGGCATCATCAATAATATGCGACATATCAGAATTAATAGCAGAAGCAGGTTTAGGTGTCGCAAGCTTACTCAAAACAAAAGGTGAATCAAGTGCAGAGCTAGATGGCAGTTCCTTACCTCCCCTCGTAGTTGAGGGATAAATTTTTGTTTTCTCGTCTTTCAAGTTCTTCATAATGATAAGCAGATATAAATCCCAAGTGACTCAAAGAATAGAGCTATGCTCCCCGGCAATGGCGCCAGAAAATAGTCTTGATAACCCACAAGTATAGGAGATCGCAACAGTTTTCGAGGGTAGAGTATTCAACCCAAATTTATTGATTCGACACAAGGGGAGCCAAAGAATATTCTCAAGTATTAGCAGCTGAGTTGTCAATTCAATCACACATGGAAACTTAATATCTGCAGCAAAGTGTTTAGTAGCAAAGTAATATGATAGTAGTGGCAACGGTGGTAAAAGGTAACGGTAGCAACAGTAATATTTTTGGTGTTTTATAGTGATGATAACAATAGCAACGGAAAAGTAAATAAGCGAAGAACAATATATGGAAAGCTCATAGGCAATGGATCGGTGATAGAGAATTATGCCGGATGTGGTTCATCATGTAACAGTCATAACATAGGGTGATACAGAACTAGCTCCAATCCATGAATGTAATGTAGGCATGTATTCCGAATATAGTCATACATGCTTATGGAAAAGAACTTGCATGACATCTTTTGTCCTACCCTCCCGTGGCAGCGGGGTCCTAGCGGAAACTAAGGGATATTAAGGGCTCCTTTTAATAGAGTACCGGACCAAAGCATTAACACATGGTGAATACATGAACTCCTCAAACTATGGTCTTCACCGGGAGTGGTCCCGATTATTGTCACTTCGGGGTTGCCGGATCATAACACATAGTAGGTGACTATAGACTTGCAAGATAGAATCAAGAACTCACATATATTCATGAAACATAATAGGTTCAGATCTGAAATCATGGCACTCGGGCCCTAGTGACAAGCATTAAGCATAGCAAAGTCATAGCAACATCAATCTCCGAACATAATGGATACTAGGGATCAAACCCTAACAAAACTAACTCGATTACATGATAAATCTCATCCAACCCATCACCATCCAGCAAGCCTATGATGAAATTACTCATGCACAGCGGTGAGCATCATGAAATTTGTGACGGAGGATGGTTGATGGTGACGACGACGACAGATTCCCCTCTCCGGAGCCCCGAACTCACTCCAGATCAGCCCTCCCGAGAGACTTTAGGGCTTGGCGGCGGCTCCGTATCGTAAAACGCGATGAATCTTTCTCCCTGATTTTTTTCTCCCCAAAAGTGAATATATGGAGTCAGGGTTGAGGTCGGTGGAGCGTCAGGGGGCCCACGAGGCAGGGGGGCGTGCCCAGGGGGGTAGGGCGCGCCCCCACCCTCGTGGATAGGTGGAGGCCCCCCCTGACGTGGATATTTCTTCCAGTCTTTTTTATATATTCCAAAATAATTCTCCGTTGATTTTCATGTCATTCCGAGAACTTTTATTTCTGCACAAAAATAACACCATGGCAATTCTGCTGAAAACAGCGTCAGTCTGGGTTAGTTCCATTCAAATCATGCAAGTTAGAGTCCAAAATAAGGGTAAAAGTGTTTGGAAAAATAGATACGACGGAGACGTATCAAGTTCTTACAGTACTCTCACAAAAGGAGGACCACACAACAAGGTTCCCAATTAAACTACACATCTTAGTGCCAATAGAGCTAAGATTCTGGTCCAACTTCATTACAAAAGTAGCAAGAGTGCAACTAAAGATTTAAGGCCGAAAGATTGCAGGCTTCTTCTGCGCTCCCTTGGCTTCTTTCTTCTTCTTAGGCCGCTGGAGCATCTCATCAGTGCAGTCCTTAGCATTAGCCTTGCAAAAGGAAACAAAGAGATTTTTTATAACTCTTGATGTCAAGGCAGGTGGATCAGTGCTGCAAGGTAGTCAATTTTTATCTTTGCAAACTCTGCCCTTAAAACCTTTATTAGCCTCTTTTAATCTTTAACTTCTGCGTACCTCAGTTTCACAGATAGGAGCCTTGTCTTTCCTCTTCTTTCGAGCATACACAACAGACGTGCTAGCTGAGCGAGCTCCATGATCCTCTTCAACATTAGTGTGCTTTGGCGTAGTCGGCTGAGCTGAGGAGACCTCCTGCTCCACATTAAGTAGCTGACAAGTAGGAGTATGACCAGAGATACAGGAGTCAGGCAGTGCAAAAGGAATGAACTTTTTGTCAATAGATCCCTCAATGATGTAGTTCCAGAGTTGAGAGGACAAAAGTGATTTAGCCCAACTAAAGCTATCAGGAGTTGAATCACTTTGTCAGCTCCTTCAGTAGGCTTGAAGTGTTTGTCCCACAGATCCAGTCCTTCCTTGGACAGAAAATCATCCCCAGCATCTGGCAAAGAACTGTCTGTTGTTATGTTTCTGATAGGAGAACCCAATTGTTCTGAAGGTGTCATATGCGTAGCATGATCCCTGGTCATGAGAATAGACAAAGGAAAGCCAGTGAGTTCACACGAAGGCAGTGCACTCCTAACTAAAATAACTTATCTTACCTCAAAAGGAAAGACTTAATTTAAAATAAGTAGCGCTAGTACCTGTTTTTGTGCGCTAATTTGGTCAGCCGTGACTAAGATATAATCTTTCAGTTGACTGATGATAAAATACGACTACTGCTGCAACGCACTGTTGTGGTCGAGGTCACTCCAGGGGTGAACTTTCAAAGTGCAAAAACCTATACCAAGTATGAAGTTTTAAATACAGTTGTGGTTGAGAATTGTCTAGCCTACTTTCAAAGTGCGAGTACCTACTAAAATATGAAGATTTTAAAATTTATGGATCCAATATCATCTCAGGTAAACATAAAGATATCCATTTGATTAGAGTTTTAGGGACAGACAATGCAGAAGTGAAGCATGCTGCGGATTGCATTGCCACGCAAGCACATTGACCTGATGGTGCTGGAGTCCTAGTCATCTCCTTGCTACGTGTACTCCATTAGAGTGGAAGTATTAAGGCTGCTCATAGTGGGGAGTAACTTATACTAGTGTCATGCATATGACACTAGTCTAACTTACTATCTTCATAATGCAAAATAACATAGTACTTACTTGCTTCATTTATTAGGTCATAGATTCATTTTACCTCGGAAAGCGCCATGTTACAGTAATATATTATGTTAACACAAGCACCTCTTTCATTATTAAATACTTGCCACATAATCAAAATTATCTTGGGATGTGTTACGGTACTACCTAAGTTACCCCACTATGGCTAGCCTAAGAAGTCAGCAGCCTAAGGAGGTGTTTGTTTCCAGGGACTTTTTTTTTGTAGGGACTAGAAAAAGTCCCTCTTAGAGACTTTTTTACCAAACGGGAGGGACTTTTTATGGACTAAACTAGACATTTGAGACTAAACAAAGAAGACTCTCAAGGAGAGTCTTTTTGAGACTTTTTGTGACTTTTCCAACAATGCCCCTTCATGCACCCATTGACCCGCCACCTCATGGTGTTGTTTGATTGTTATTTTTCTATATACTAGGGGTAACATGGTCATTTAATAACCTCTAGTAAGGGACTAGGGACTTTTTAGTCTCTGAAAACAAACATGGAGAGACTTTTTAGGGACTACGGACTTTTTAGTTGGGACTAGAAAAAGTCCTGGTACTAGAGAACCAAACACCACCTAATTGTCTTAAGTCTTAACTGGCGCCAACAAATAGACGCACGTATGCACACACAACCTTCCAACCATCACATTAACTCAAGCCTTCATCCTTCTACTAGCTAATTAACTTCTCTGCTCAACATGGCTTCCATGGGGTTTAGCTACGCACAGGTACACGTGAAGCAGGAGAGACTGAGGAGGAGGATCAGCGAGGAGGCTTCGGCAGCGACGACGATGGGCAAGTCAATGACCGGAGAAAATGAGAAGAAGAAGCAGAGTTTTACTGGTGAAGAGAAGAAGGCAGATTGCAACACATGGACCGCCGGCGCCGGGAGGGTGCATCCATGTGCATCTTCAACAGCGGCTGCGGCCCCAAAGGGTGGCCACTGGTGAAGCTGGCGGCCAGGGAACATCCTGGCATACATAGATCACTAGATTGTGCCAGAATATATTCTGGGGTTGTGAGTAGTAGTAGTATTTTGCTTTGAAACTGTCCATGTAGTGAAATAAAGTTGAGTTGGTTAAGCGCTTTGAACTTTCCTTCCTGTACTGTGTTGTTGCCAAACCCTAAACCCTAGCCTGCCCGAGCTCTACCCCTCTCTCTCTGAGCTCTCTCTCTGTTGTGGCACGAACCAACGAAGAAGAAGGAGGATATAGTGGACACGGAAGGTTTTCCGGCGCACGAATGCTAGCCGCACAGACTGCTTTTTCTTCCTCGAGCATGAACTCGATCACCTCGGTTGTTACAACGGTCACCGCACGACTTTATAGCCCCGAGCAGGCACACTGGGCACGCACCCACGCCTCCACTCGACCGTGATCGTGCCCATGCTCCGCACGCTCTGGCCGCGCCCGCAACGCGCTCGGACGCGCGCATCTCGCTGTGAGCACCAACAGAACGGGCTCGATCGCGCCGTGCGGCTCACCAACAACCTACAGCTACACACACGCACACGGTGTACTCATGCACGGACACGCCCATGCACCACACGCGCGTGCACGCGCGCGCACACACACACACCTACGGCACGGACCCAACACGCTCGTCACACCCAGCACGCGCCCACGCACGCGCCCGATGCGACTGACCTGTGGTCGTGGCTTATTTGCCCAACACTTCACCTCCTAAGCCGCGGCTTATAGGAGGCCATCGTCCTCGACCCCCGCGTCTGCCAGAAGTGCACGCTCCGCCGCTGGCTCCTTCCGCAGCTTTGGGCATTCCCGTTTGAAGTGGCCGCACTCGCCGCAGATGTAGCACCGGCCTCGCCTGTTGCCGCCGTTGCCAGACGCCACACTCCGCTCGTCGTCGTCGTCCCGAGCGCCGCCCTGCTGCCGCTCCCGCGCTCGTCACTGCGCCATGGTCAGGAGTAGCTGATCTCCCTCGCGCTCGCCGTCGTCTTGCCTGCGACGCCGGGTCCACTCTTCAAATGCCTTGAGCCTCCCCAAAGCCTCCTCGAACGCCATGGTCTCCACGTCGCAGAATTGTTCAATTCCGGCGATGTCGGGGTACAGACGATCCGGCACCGTGTCCAACATCTTCTTCACCAGCGCCGCGTCGTTGAGTTCCGCGCCCAGCCCTGCATAGTGTGTCGTCATGGCCCCGAGCTTCCCGGCATAGCTGTCCAGGTCGTCGCCGTCCGCCATCCGCAGCTGCTCTAACTCGCCGCAGGGCGACGCGAGCCGGGCCGCCCGCACCCGATCGGCGCCGACGAAGCGCACCTTGAGGGAGTCCCATACCTCCTTCGCGGTGGGCTTCGTCGACACCGGCAGCAGCACCTCCTCCGAGAGCGCCCCGAGAAGCATCACCCTCGCCGTCTTGCTCTTGCCAGCGTCGATCGCCGCGCCTTCCGCCGGAGCAATCACCACCCACAGCCCCTGGGCATCAAGCGGCGCCTCCAACTTGATTGCCCAGGAGATGTAGTTCGACGTCGTCAGCAGCGGGACCGGTACCGACAGCGAAAATGAGCCGCCACCACCACCGTGCGGCACGAGCACCATGGCCGCCGGCGATCACCTCTGAAATTGAGCTCTGATGCCAATTGTTGTTGCCAAACCCTAAACCCTTGCATGCCCGAGCTCTACCTCTCTCTCTCTCTCTCTCCCTCTCTCTCTCTCTCTCTGAGCTCTCTCTCTGTTGTGGCACGAACCAACGAAGAAGAAGGAGGAAGAAGGAGGAGATAGTGGACACGGGAGGTTTTTCGGCGCACGAACGCCTGCCGCACAGACGAATTTTTTCTTCCTCGAGCACGAACTCGATCACCTCGGCTGTTACAACGGTCACCGCACGTCTTTATAATCCTGAGCCGGCACACCGGGCACGCACCCACGCCTCCACCCGCCCGCGATCGTGCCCACGCTCCGCACGCTCTGGCCGTGCCCGCAACGCGCTCGGACACGCGCGTCTCGTGGTGATCACCAACAGAACGGGCCCGATTGCGCCATGCGGCTCGCCAACAACCTACAACTACACACATGCACACAGTGTACCCGTGCACGGACACGCCCGTGCACCACACACACGCACACACGCACATCTACGGCGCGGACCCGACACGCCCGTCACGCCCAGCGCGCGCCCTCGCATGCGCCTAACGCGACTGACATGTGGCCACGGCTTATTTGCCGAACACAGATAATATAGTGAAATCACTTTGAAACATGGTTTAGTTTACAAAAAAAAGCATTTCGATTTAATTATAGTTTGGGAGCCTCATTTCATTCAACGTCAATTTCTGAAATTGCACCTCAATTTGTCTATAAGTTATTTATAATTATGTCTAAACCAAAACTGAAATAAGATGAAAACATGTTGCAATGTACTCGTGAAATGTCAGTGATTTTTTTGTTGCAGTGTAGTTTTGTGAGATGTCATTGAATATTTTGTGAAATGCCTATGGAATGTATCTGTAATTATCAACTGTGGATGGAATAATTGGTTTGTGAACTGTATCTAAAAAAATCATTAATTGTATTATTGAAAATGCAATCAAAATTTTACGATTTTTTTGTAGAATATATCTAAATTATTAACTTTCTCTAAAATGTTTTCAAAATAGATATGAATTGCCATTGAGATATTGAAATACAGTTAGTGTGAATGATATGTTATGATTTGTGAATTTTATCTGAAACAATTATACCATCGCATTAGAAAATGCATGAAAACCGTTGTGGAATTTGTTTGAATTTTTTTACTTTCTTTGAAATGTACCTTAAATGGTTCTAGAATGGATACATGGACTTTGTCTAACTTGCCTATGAAATCCCATAGAGTAATGGTGAAATGTTAGTGAAATGCATTTGACATTTGAATTAGCAATGTATCTGGAAATGAACAATAAATAATGAATGAGATTTGAAAAAGTTCAACTTTTGAAAATTGAACATCTGATTAAATCATGAGACCCACCAAAATTAATAAAAATGTCTAAAAATATATTGGATACAGACAAATATGTAAGAATAATTGCTCAAAAATGTAGGTTCGAATCTCGAAGCATCTATTGGTGGCAGATGCTTTGCCGGCACATAGTGTGCACACTTCTATGTATGATTTAATATATTTTTTTACCAATTATCAATACTGAACAAATCGACTTAAAAAGAAAGAAAAACCCGAGGCCATCCATATACGACTTGCCTAGTAACAACATCTCCACAATCCTACCACAAAATCTATGTCCTTGGACCATATCCACCTGTCGAATAACATGTGACCTGACAAAGAGGCAGGAGCGGAGTTAGAATGATTCGTTGCAACATGGAAGGAATTACGGCAGCATCATGACCCAATTGCTTATGATAATGATCAATGACTGGTTTTTTAGAGTTGTTTGGATTGCTTACCACATGTATCACGTGGTATGATCAATGACTGGTTGGCTTAGCAGCTAAGAATCTTTTTTCTAATTAAAGTAACTTTATCTTGCCTCAAAAGGAAAGTCTTATTTTTGAAGTAAAAATAGTGCTACTACCTTTTTTTGTGCGCTAATTTGGTCAGCGGTGAGTAGATATAATATCTTCTAGTTGACTGATGATAAAATAGGAGTAATACTCCTACAATGTCTGCACCACGATCGACTGCAGTAGTGGACTGCTATGGTCGTGATCTCTCCGGCGGTGAACTTTCAAAGTGCAAGTACCACCTATCAAATCTGAAGATTTAAATACAATAGTTCGTTACAGTAGCGATCGGCATTTCTCTATCTTACTCTCAAAGTGTGAGTACCACCTACCAAATCTGAAGGTTTTAAAATCTATGGATCCAATATCATCTCGGGGAGATGGAGAGATATAATACATTTGATTAAAAGTTTAAGCACAGATAATGCAGAAGTGAAGCATGCTGCGGATTGCACTGCCACGCAAGCACATTGACCTGATGGTGCTGGAGTCCTAGTCATCTCCTTGCTACGTGTACTCCATTAGAGTGGAAGTATTAAGAAGTCAGCACCCTTGTTGTCTTAAGTCTTAACTGGCGCCTATAAATAGACGCACGTATGCACACACAACCTCCCAACTATCACATTAACTCAAGCCTTCATCCTTCTACTAGCTAACTTCTCTGCTCAACATGGCTTCCATGGGGTTCAGCTACGCACAGGTACACGTGAAGCAAGAGAGACTGAGGAGGATCAGCGAGGAGGCTTCGGCAGCGACGACGATGGGCAAGTCAATGACCGGAGAAGATGAGAAGAAGAAGCAGAGTTTTACTGGTGAAGAGAAGAAGGCAGCTTGCAACACATGGACCGCCGGCGCCGGGAGGGTGCATCCATGTGCATCATCAATGGCGGCTGCGGCCCAAAGGGTGGTCACCGGTGAAGCTGGCGGCCAAGGAACATCCTTTCATACATAGATCACTAGATTGTGCCAGAATATATTCTGGGGTTGTGAGTAGTAGTAGTAGTATTTTGCTTTGAAACTGTCCATGTAGTGAAATAAAGTTGAGTTGGTTAAGCGCTTTGAACTTTCCTTCTTGTACTGTCCCTGTAGGATAATACAGTGAAATCACTTTGAAACATGGTTTAGTTTACAAAAAAAAGCATTTCAGTTTAATTATAGTTTGTGAGCCTCATTTCATTCAATGTCAAATTTATGAAATCGCACCTCAATATGCCTATAAGTTATTTATAATTAATTATGTCTAAACCAAAACTGAAATAAGATGAAAACATGTTGCAATGTACTCGTGAAATGTCAGTGATTTTTTGTTGCAGTGTAGTTTTGTGAGATGGCATTGAATATTTTGTGAAATGCCTATGGAATGTATCTGTAATTATCAACTATGAGTGGAATAATTGGTTTGTGAACTGTATCTAAAAAATGTGAATTGTATTATAGAAAATGAAGATGTAAATTTTAGGAAATTGTTGTAGAATTTATCTAAAACTTGCTCTAAAATGTTTTCAAAATAGATATGAATTGCCACTGAGATATTGAAATACAGTTAGTGTGAATGATATATTATGATTTGTGAATTGTATCTGGAACAATTATACTATCGCATTAGAAAATGTATGAAAACCATTGTGGAATTTGTTTGAATTTTTTACTTTCTTTGAAATGTACCTTAAATGGTTCTAGAATGGATACGTGAACTTTGTCTAACTTGCCTATGAAATCCCATCGAGTAATGGTGAAATGTTAGTGGAATGCATTTGACATTTGAATTAGCAATGTATCTGGAAATGAACAATAAATAATGAATGAGATTTGAAAAAGTTCAAATTTTGAAAATTGAACATCTGATTAAATCATGAGAACCACCAAAATTAATAAAATGGTCTAAAAATATATTGGATACAGAAAAATATGTAAGAATACTTGAGCTCGGAAATGTAGGTTCGAATCTCGAAGGATCTACTGGTGGCGGATGCTTTGCCGGCACATAGTGTGCACACTTCTATATATAATTTAATATTGAAAAAAATTACCAAGTATCAATAATGAACAAATCAACTTAAAAAGAAAGAAAACCCGATGCCATCCATATAGGTCTTGCCTAGCAACAACATCACGGCAATCCTACCACAAAATCTATGTCCTTGGACAATATCCACCGGTCGAATAACATGTGACCTGACAAAGAGCAGAGTTAGAATGATTCGTTACAACATGGAGGGAATCACCACAGTGACTATATATGATCACGACCCAATTGCTTATGATAGTGATCAATGACTGGTTGGCTTAGCAGCTAAGAATCTTTTTTCTAATTAAAGTAACTTTATCTTCCCTCAAAACGAAAGTCTTATTTTAAAAGTAAAAATAGTGCTACCTTTTTTGTGCGCTAATTTGGTCAGCGGTGATCGACTGTAGTGGTAATACTCCCACAATGTCTGCACCATGATCGACTGTAGTAGTGGACTGCTGTGGTCGTGATCTCTCCGGCGGTGAACTTTCAAAGTGCAACTACCACCTATCAAATTTGAAGATTTAAATACAACAGTTCGTTACAGTAGGGATCAGCATTTCTCTAGCTTACTCTCAAAGTGTGAGTACCACCTAGAAAATCTGAAGGTTTTTAAAATCAAGGTCTCTTTAAAATCTGTGGATCCAATATCATCTCAGGGAGACGGAGAGATATAATACATATGATTACAAGTTTAAGCACAGATAATATAGAAGTGAAGCATGTAGTGGATTGCACTGCTAGGCAAGCAAATTATTAACCTAATGGTGCTGTGCTGGAGTTCTAGTCATCGCCTTCTCTGCTTTTAGGAGCACCGGCAAGTGCAACCCTGCTTGCGAATGATCCACCTGAGCATCTTAGTCGATCCCTCAAAACTGGTTAACTCTTTAAATTTTTATTTTGAGGAGTTAAACTAGACCTACCTGAACCCTTAAGGGTTTAGCTCCTCGATTATTTTAGAAGAGTGCTCCCTCGGTTCATAAATTTGAGAGAGCAAAATCAATTCTTAGAAAAGATTAGTTCTTCTCACGCGACCGCCTCTCTCTATTGCTCGGTCACTTGCACGTTAGTGCCGCTTCCGCAGCATTCCTTTCCTCTGACGACCAACCTGCACCAGCCGACACCCCGCAGCCCCACCGACTTCCGGCTGCTAAATTCCGGTGATCCTTTTTTCCTTCATTTTTTTAATCTTTTCCATCTTCGCCGGTCACGATGGCGCTCCTCCTCCTTGTCTCCAGCCCAGCAGTGCTCCTCCCGTCGTCTCCGAGCATGAGCAAAGGTGCAACCATTAAAAAAAAACACTTCCGTGATGATACGTGTTTGTCACAGTAGGTCACGGTTTTTGTCATGCATGTACATCCATCATGATTTTATGACAGAATCAAGATAGTCATACCTGTGTTGTCGTAGAAGTGTTCCATGACATTACCAAAATTATCATCACGGAAGTGTCCACTTCTATGACGATAAATCGCGCGCCATGGAAGTACTTTCGTCAAGGATGACCGACACGTGGCATCCACCGTAACGGAACGCCGTTAAGCTATCGGGTCCGGTTTTAGATCCGATAACCCGCTAACAGCCCAGACCAATGAGGATTTTCCACATGTAAAATTCTCATTGGCCGGAGGAAACACGTCTTGGCTCATCGTTGGGACAGATGTTATCCATTCATTGGACAGGAGGCGCTTATGATAGGTCGACACGTGGCACGGCCCAACAGTGGCCCATTCCGGTGAAAAAGGCTGGCCCAGTAAAAATTAGCAGGCCGGCCCATATAAGCCCTACTTGTGTCAGGTCCATTTAAGCCCACGACCCATACGAGATGTGCCAATTCGGCCCGTTAACAGCTCGTTAACGATTTGACACCATTGCAGCCCATCGTCAGTTCGAGCCCGTTAACAGCCCGCTATATATTTGGGCTCAATATCGGCTCGATGTGATTTCAGCCTGTTAACGACCCATTCAAGGGATGGGCCAATTTTCAAGATGTACATCTTTCAGCCTTTTAGCGACCCATTTAAGTGTTGGGCCAATTTCCGTCCTGGTGTGTCTTTCAGCCTATTGATGGCTCATAAATGAGTTGAGTCATTTGTAGTCAGACCTTAGTTTTGTTCTTTTAGCGACCGATTTAAGTGTTGGGCCAATTCCCGGCCCGGTGTGTCTTTCAGCCCGTTGACGATCCATAAATGATTTGTGCCATTTGTAGTCGGACCTGAGTTTTGGCCTTTTAACGGCCCATGCTCTTCATGGTCCAATACCAGCCCGGTTTCTCTTTTGGCTTGCTAAAGGCCCACAACACAGTTGGGCCATTTACAGTACGACCTGACTTTCGGCCTCTTAGCGGCCCATGCTCTTCATGGTCCAGTACGAGCCCGCTGTCTCTTTCGGTCTACTAAAGGCCCACAGTATAGTTGGGCCATATGTAGCCCGACCTTAGTAACGACCTGTTAATGGCCCGTGAAATCAAATGGGTCCACCTATTTCCCGCTTCGATGTCGGCTTGTTAACGACCCGGGAGGTAAGAGGTCCGACCATTAACTTTCGGCCTGATAACGGCCATTAACTTAATGGGCCCATTAAAGTTCGTACATGTCTATAGGCCCAATTAGATAATTTGAGCCCATTACGACGAGCAATTATGCATAGGACCAAAACTGATTAAGCAAAGGTACGGCATACTGAAAAAGACGTTGCACATCCAACATATATTACAAGAAATTACATCCTGATGTGCACACCAATATCACAGGTATACTTGGGGGGTCTCCAACTGTTGAAACTGTTGAACAAAAGACAAGCACAACCATTTGTTTTGATGCAAGTATACGAGAGTCTTCCCGTTATAATATTCCGACCATTTTACAACTTGGGTCTTTTTGTTTTGAGGTTTCACCCAACAAGCCAGAGAAGGATATAGTAAAGCCAAACTTCAGGACCCCTCCAACATGAATTAATATGAGTACTACTTTTCATGTCTGCTGGAGTAGTGCCAAGCATGCAGGCAAACAAATCATTACTTAAGTCTAAATTAGCAATAGGTGATCAGCGTGGCCGGATGGATTAATTAGTTTTCTAATTAAAGAGTACTACTTAGAGTTGAGTCCCGTACAAGTTCTGGTTAGCCAGTTTAATTTTTCTCCCCGAGATGTAAAACGAGAGGATATCGCATGTTAGTTTAGGTCATCGAGTCGGTTAGATATTTTAGGCCAGCTTATATAAAGGAGGAGTCGTGAGTCTTGTAAGGCTGATTAGTTTTGAGTTGAATAGAAAAATACCAGAATACGCCTCACGGCGAGGGGCACCAAAGATACGTTCTTGCGATTCCTAGGGTTTCGTTGTTGCTGTTCCTGTGTTGATCTCGTATCAATATTCGGTACAAGTCTACTCCTTTGGCTTCTTGCTATATCGTTTTGATCCAGAGGCTTTTCTTCTTCGTCGTCTGTTTGTCTTATTCTGCAACGGTTGCTGCTGCCGTTCATTGCTGTCTCACAAATACCGTGAAAGATCGGGCCGTGACTCGCACAATTTAGCAAGTCGCTAGTCTGTGCTTCATCACATCCACTGGGCAAGCAAAGATTGATGCCAGTGCAAATAAATGAACAGAACCTAACGATCTACAATGTCACAATCTGCAATCTCAGCGCGGATGACGCCCATAAGCATGTGGGCAAGTTCTTGCTGCTTTGCTACACTGTCTCTGAAAACATTGATCAGTTGTTGTTGCGCACGAATGTGCAGCTCTGATTCCTCCACCATTTCCATCATTGCTTCAGCCATTAATTGGTTCACAAACATATATTTTTTCTGTTGCATTCGAGACAAAGGAAACTGAACAGATTCATATGGCGATTTTGGCAGGCTTGTATTGTTGATAGTGGAGAGTGTCTCGACCACTACATCATAACATAAATTAGGAGGGGAACCGACCAGATTAATCATGAGTTATTTCCATATTACCTGGCCTAGATTTATTGGAAAGAAACAATGGAGTTGCCTTGCTGTTTTCAGAGTTTGTCTTCTTATTTTTGGCATCCTGCATCAAATTAACACACTAGCATTGTCATCATTGGCCAGGTCAAATAATAGGAAAGCAATATTGACACAATGAACGTTTGGGCAACCAGACCACACCAGCCTACACCAAATTAATACAATATGGCACATCTATCATCAGTCAGGTAAGGTAATATGAAAGCAACATTGACATAATGAATGAATGGGCAACTAGAGCAACACTACTTTAGTAATGTGCATGATATGAGATAATACACTCATGCAGCTTAGTATGCAAAAATACCAGGCAGTTTTCCTTACAAAAATCAACATTGTCACCTTTAACATTTTGCTACAACTGAATTTAGATCAGATAAAGGTTGGATTCACACCGATTAACAAAATACACGATGATGTAAAAACATAGTGATATACAGCAGGTACTTGCATCAACATTGGAGCACAGAGAATTCGCGCAAGATACTTTCCTCGAATATGATCCTAGTACGGAAAGTCTTCTATCCTTTAAGCTTATTTTCTAAAAGAGAGATGGGTAAGAAACATGTAGAAAATATGATCAGAATGCTATAGAATTTCATGATGCAAGGATACGCACACGCTTCTTAGAATGAAGTTGACATATTTTTGCTGGACTGGAGTGGACTAGTTCTTTGGCCACTAGAATCTACTTACTATTGATATGTCTCCAACGTATGTATAATTTTTGATTGTTCCATGCTATATTATATCTTGTTTTGGACATTATTGGGCTTTATTACACACTTTTATATTATTTTTGGGACTAACCTATTAACCGGAGGCCCAGCCCAGAGTTGCTGTTTTTTTGCCTATTTTAGGGTTTCACAGAAAAATAATATCAAACGGAGACCAAACGGAATGAAACCTTCGGGAACGTGATTTTCAGAACGAACATGATGTAGAGGATTAGGACCCTACGTCAAGCAACCAACGAGGAAGGCACGAGGTAGGGGGGCGCGCCTACCCCCCAGGCGCGCCCTCCACCCTCGTGGGACCCACATTGCTCCACCGACATACTCCTTCCTCCTATATATACCTATGTACCCCCAAACTACTAGATACGGAACCAAAACCCTGATTCCACCGCCGTAACTTTCTGTATCCACGAGATCCCATCTTGGGGCCTTTTTCGGAGCTCCGCCGGAGGGGGTATCAATCACGGAGGGCTTCTACATCAACACCATAGCCTCTCCGATGAAGTGTGAGTAGTTTACTTCAGACCTACGGGTCCATAGTTATTAGCTAGATGGCTTCTTCTCTCTTTTTGGATCTCAATACAAAGTTCCCCCCTCTCTTGTGGAGATCTATTCGATGTAATCTCCTTTTGCGGTGTGTTTGTTAAGACCGATGAATTGTGGGTTTATGATCAAGTTTATCTATGAAAAATATTTGAATCTTCTCTGAATTCTTTTATGTATGATTGGTTATCTTTGCAAGTCTCTTCGAATTATCAGTTTGGTTTGGCCTACTAGATTGATCTTTCTTGCAATGGGAGAAGTGCTTAGCTTTGGGTTCAATCTTGCGGTGTCCTTTCCCAATGATAGTAGGGGCAGCAAGGCAGGTATTGTATTTTCGGTATCGAGGATAATAAGATGGGGTTTATATCATATTGCATGAGTTTATCCCTCTACATCATGTCATCTTGCTTAAAGCGTTACTCTGTTCTCTTGAACTTAATACTCTAGATGCATGCTGGATAGCGGTCGATGTGTGGAGTAATAGTAGTAGATGCAGGCAGGAGTCGGTCTACTTGTCTCGGACGTGATCCCTATATACATGATCATACCTAAATATTCTCATAACTATGCTCAATTCTGTCAATTGCTCAACAGTAATTTGTTCACCCACCGTAATACTTATGCTCTCGAGAGAAGCCTCTAGTGAAACCTATGGCCCCCGGGTCTATTTTCCATCATATTAATCTTCCAATACTTAGTTATTTCCTTTGCTATTTATTTTACTTGCATCTTTATTTCTCTTTATCATAAAAATACCAAAAATATTATCTTATCATATCTATTAGATCTCACTCTCGTAGGTGACCGTGAAGGGATTGACAACCCCTTTATCGCGTTGGTTGGGAGGAGTTTATTTGTTTGTGTAGGTGCGACGGACTCGTGCGTGGCCTCCTACTGGATTGATACCTTGGTTCTCAAAAACTGAGGGAAATACTTACGCTGCTCTACTGCATCACCCTTTCCTCTTCAAGGGAAAACCAACGCAGTGCTCAAGAGGTAGCAAGAAGGATTTCTGGCGCCGTTGCCGGGGAGTCTACGCAAAAGTCAACATACCAAGTACCCATCACAAACCCTTATCTCCCGCATTACATTATTTGCCATTTGCCTCTCGTTTTCCTCTCCCCCACTTCACCCTTGTCATTTTATTCGCCCTCTCTCTCTGTCTCCATCCTCCCTCTCTTTCTCTATTCGCCTCTATTGCTCGTTTCTTGCTTGCTTGTGTGTCGGATTGCTTGCTTGTCATTATGGCTAGTCCCCTATCTTCTCCGTTGTCTCCCGAAAATGAAGTTCTTAATTTTAAGCAAAGGGAAGGAGAAAACCTAAAAGACGCTTGGTATAGAATTTGCAATGCTCAAAATAGATCTACCAGGAAGCAATCTACTTCTATTCTTCTTCGCAATTTTTATGTAGGTACTATTCCTTGGCATAGATATGTACTTGATACCATTAATGGAGGGAACTTTTTGGGTAGCCACACTTTTGATTCCTATAATGCTATGATAGATTTGTTTGGCTCACCCCCTCTTTTGGTTAATGGAACTATGTTAACTTTGGAGCATGTAATGCAAAAAGTTGAGATTATTGAAAATAAAGTTGCTACCGTAGAGTTAATTGAAATTTTTGATAAAAAAGATCCACAACCAAATTACTCAATATGGATCTAAAGTAGGAGTCACTTTGAAAAATATTAAGGAGAAGGACCCATAGTTAATGAAAGAATAAATCATGATTCCACTAGAATCGATAAACTTGAGGGTATCATTACCAACTTGGGACCCGAATTTTCTTCCGTAAATAATACCCCAAGTCCTCCAACTAAAATTTCCAAGCTTATGTATGTTCCTAAAAATAAGGGTGAAACCTCTAGCAAAGAAACTGCGGATCTCAAATCTATAAGTATTCACCCTAATCTTTTTACTATCATTAAGGAACCATTTTCTACTAATGATTTTTTCAATTTTGTGCCTAGAAGTTTGATTATTGATAAAAGGAATGAAACTCCTAAAAGTGATAGATGTCTCATTAAAGAATTACCAACTAAAGATACCTACATCTATCTTCGCTTTTATGCCTAGCTAGGGGCATTAAATGATAGCGCTTGTTGGGAGGCAACCCAATTTTATTTTTATTCCTTGCTTTTAGCTCCTGTTTAGTAATAAATAATTTGTCTAGCCTCTTTTTTGGTTGTGTTTTTTGTGTTTAATTAGTGTTTGTGCCAAGTAGAACCGTTGGGAAGACTTGGGGAAAGTCTTTTTAATCTTGCTGTAAAAAACAGAAACTTTAGCGCTCACGAGAACTGCTGCCATTTTTATTTGTAAAGTGATATTTAGTTAATTATTTTTGCAGATAATTAATAGATAAATTAATCACGTCCATAAATTTATTTTAGAATTTTTGGGGTTCCAGATCTTGCGTTAGCTACAGATTACTACAGACTGTTCTGTTTTTGACAGATTCTGTTTTTCGTGTGTTGTTTGCTTATTTTGATGAATCTATGGATAGTAAAATAGTTTATAAACCATAGATAAGTTGGAATACAGTAGGTTTAGCACCAATATAAATAAATAATGAGTTCATTATAGTACCTTGAAGTGGTGTTTTGTTTTCTTTCGCTAACGGAGCTCACGAGATTTTCTACTTTAAGTTTTGTGTTGTGAAGTTTTCAAGTTTTGGGTAAAGATTTGATGGATTATGGATCAAGGAGTGGAAAGATCCTAAGCTTGGGGATGCCCATGGAACCCCCAAGATAATCTAAAGACACCTAAAAGCCAAAGCTTGGGGATGCCCCGAAAGGCATCCCCTCTTTCGTCTACTTTTATCGGTAACTTTACTTAGAGCTATATTTTTATTTACCACATGATATGTGTTTTTCTTGGAGAGTCTTGTATTATTTGAGTCTTTATTTGTTAGTTTTCCACAATCATCCTTTCTGCACACACCTTTTTGAGAGAGACACTCATGATTCGGAAATTGTTAGAATACTCTATGTGCTTCACTTATATCTTTTGAGTTATAGAGTTTTTGCTCTAGTGCTTAAGTTATATCTTTTAGAGCACGATGGTGGATTTGTTTTATAGAATCTTTTGTTCTCTCATGCTTCACTTAGATTATTTTGAGAGTCCTACAAAACAGCATGGTAATTTGCTTTAATTATGTTAGGCATTCAAGATTAATAATAAAAGTTTCTTATGAGTGTGTTGAATACTATGAGAAGTTTGAAACTTGATAATTGTTTTGAGATATGGAGATGGTGATATTAGAGTCGTGCCAGTTGAGTAGTTGTGAATTTGAGAAATGCTTGTGTTGAAGTTTGTGATTCCCGTAGCATGCACATATGGTGAACCGTTATGCTAAGAAGTCGGAGCATGATGTATTTATTGATTGTCTTCCTTACGAGTGGCGGTCGGGGACGAGCGATGGTCTTTTCCTACCAATCTATCCCCCTAGGAGCATGCGCGTAGTACTTTGCTTCGATAACTAATAGATTTTTGCAATATGTGAGTTCTTTATGACTAATGTTGAGTCCATGGATTATACACACTCTCACCCTTCCACCATTGCTAGCCTCTCTAATACCTCGCACCTTTCGCTGGTATCATAAACCCACCATATACCTTCCTTAAAACAGCCACCATACCTACCTATCATGGCATTCCCATAGCCATTCTGAGATATATTGTCATGCAACTTTCCACCGTTCCATTTACTATGACACGCTCCATCATTGTCATATTGCTTTTCATGATCATGTAGTTGACATTTAAGTTGTGGCAAAGCCACCGTTCATAATTCTTTCATATAAGTCACTCATGCATCATTGCTATCCCGGTACACCGTCGGAGGCATTCCTATAGAGTCATACTTTATTCTAGTATCGAGTTGTAATCATTGAGTTGTAAATAAATAGAAGTGTGATGATCATCATTCATAGAGTATTGTCCCCCAAAAAAGAGAAAGGCCAAAAAAAAGAAGGCCCAAAAAAATAAAAAAAAATAAAAAGGGCAATACTACTATCTTTTTTCCACACTTGTGCTTCAAAGTAGCACCATGATCTTCATGATGGAGAGTCTCTTATGCTATCACTTTCATATACTAGTGGGAATTTTTCATTATAGAACTTGGCTTGTATATTCCAAGGATGGGCTTCCTCAAAATGCCCTAGGTCTTCGTGAGTAAGCAAGTTGGATGCACACCCACTTAGTTTCTTTTTGTTGAGCTTTCATACATTTTTAGCTCTAGTGCATCCGTTGCATGGCAATCCCTACTCACTCACATTGATATCTATTGATGGGCATCTCCATAGCCCATTGATACGCCTAGTTGATGTGAGACTATCTTCTCCCTTTTTGCCTTCTCCACAACCACCATTCTATTCCAACTATAGTGCTATGTCCATGGCTCATGCTCATGTATTCCGTGAAGATTGAAAAAGTTTGAGAAAACCGAAAATATGAAACAATTGCTTGGCTTGTCATCGGGGTTGTGCATGATTTGAATACTTTATGTGGTGAAGGTGGAGCATAGCCAGACTATATGATTTTGTAGGGATAATTTTCTTTGGCCATGTTATTTTGAAGAGACATAATTGCTTAGTTAGTATGCTTGAAGTATTATTATTTCTATGTCAATATTAAACTTTTGTCTTGAATCTTTCGAATCTAAATATTCATACCACAATTAAGAGAATTACATTGAAATTATGCCAAGTAGCATTCCACATCAAAAATTCTGTTTTTATCATTTACCTACTCGAGGACGAGCAGGAATTAAGCTTGGGGATGCTTGATACGTCTACAACGTATCTATAATTTTTGATTGTTCCATGCTATATTATATCCTGTTTTGGACATTATTGGGATTTATTATACACTTTTATATTATTTTTGGGACTAACCTATTAACCGGAGGTCCAGCCCAGAATTGATGTTTTTTTTGCCTATTTTAGGGTTTCGCAGAAAAAGAATATCAAATGGAGTCCAAACGGAATGAAACCTTCGGGAATGTGATTTTCGGAACGAACATGATCCAAAGGATTTGGACCCTACGTCAAGCAACCAACGAGGACGACACGAGGTAGGTGAAGGAAATATGCCCTAGAGGCAATAATAAAGTTATTATTTATTTCCTTTTTTCATGATACATGTTTATTATTCATGCTAGAATTGTATTAACCAGAAACATAATACATGTGTGAATACATAGACAAACAGAGTGTCACTAGTATGCCTCTACTTGACTAGCTCGTTGATCAAAGATGGTTAAGTTTCCTAACAATAGACATGAGTTGTCATTTGATTAACGGGATCACATCATTAGGAGAATGATGTGTCCTAATGATGTGATTGACTTGACCCATTCCGTTAGCTTAGCACTTGATCGTTTAGTTTGTTGCTATTGTTTTCTTCATGACTTATACATGTTCTTATGACTATAAGATTATGCAACTCCCGTTTACCGGAGGAACACTTTATGTGCCACCAAACATTAAAACGTGACTGGGTGATTATAAAGGTGCTCTACAGGTGTCTCCGAAGGTACTTGTTGGGTTGGCGTATTTCGAGATTAGGATTTGTCACTCCGATTGTCGGAGAGGTATCTTTGGGCCCACTCGATAATACACATCACTTAAGCCTTGCAAGCATTGCAACTAATGAGTTAGTTGTGGGATGATGTGTTACGGAATGGGTAAAGATACTTGCCGGTAACGAGATTGAACTAGGTATTGAGATACCGATGATCGAATCTTGGGCAAGTAACATATCGATGACAAAGGGAACAATGTATGTTGTTATGCGGTCTGACCGATAAAGATCTTCATAGAATATGTAGGAGCCAATATGGGCATCCAGGTCCCGTTATTGGTTATTGACCAGAGAGGTGTCTCGGTCATGTCTACATAGTTCTCGAACCCATAGGGTCCGCACGCTTAACGTTCATTGACGATATAGTACTATGAGTTATGTATGTTGGTGACCGAATGTTGTTCGGAGTTCCGGATAAGATCACAGACATGACGAGGAACTCCGGAATGGTCCGGAGATAAAGATTGATATATGGGATAATAGTGTTTGGACTCCGGAAGGGGTTTCAGATGTTTCTCGAAATGTTTGGGTACGAGAACACTTTATTTGGGCCAAAGGGGAAAGCCCACAATGTTTTTGGAAAGTGCAAAAGGAAGTTTTGCAGAGTGCAGGGGCCAGACACCAGGGTCCAGACACCGGGAACCCTGGCGTCTGGCCCTGGAGTCCGAGAAGGACTCTTGCCTTTCGGGTGAAAGCGACTTTGTGGAGGCTTTTACTCCAAGTTTCGACCCCAAGGCTCAACATATAAATAGAGGGGTAGGGCTAGCACCCAAGATACATCAAGAAACACCAAGCCGTGTGCCGGCTACCCCGTCCCCTCTAGTTTATCCTCCGTCATAGTTTTCGTAGTGCTTAGGCGAAGCCCTGCGAAGATTGTTCTTCACCAACACCGTCACCACGCCGTCGTGCTGCCGGAACTCATCTAATACTTCGCCCCTCTTGCTGGATCGAGAATGCGAGGACGTCATCGAGCTGAACATGTGCTGAACGCGGAGGTGCCGTATGTTCGGTACTTGATCGGGACGGGTCGTGAAGGTGTACGACTACATCAACCGCATTGATAAATGCTTCCGCTTACGGTCTACGAGGGTACATAGACAACACTCTCCCCTCTCGTTGCTATGCATCACCATGATCTTGCGTGTGCGTAGGAATTTTTTTTGAAAGTACTACGTTCCCCAACAGTGGTATCAGGGCCAGGTTTTATGCGTAGATGTTATATGCACGAGTAGAACACAAGTGAGTTGTGGGAGATACAAGTCATACTGCTTACCAGCATGTCATACTTTGGTTCGGCAGTATTGTTGGATGAAGCGGCCCGGACCGAAATTACGCGTACACTTACACGAGATTGGTTCTACCGACGTGCTTTGCACATAGGTGGCTGGCGGGTGTCAGTTTCTCCAACTTTAGTTGAACCGAGTGTGGCTACACCTGGTCCTTGAGAAGATTAAAACAGCACTAACTTGATGAACTATCGTTGTGGTTTTGATGCGTAGGTAAGAACGGTTCTTGCTCAGCCCGTAGCAGCCACGTAAAACTTGCAACAACAAAGTAGAGGACGTCTAACTTGTTTTTGTAGGGCATGATGTGATGTGATATGGTCAAGGCATGATGCTATATTTTATTGTATGAGATGATCATGTTTTGTAACCGAGTTATCGGCAACTGGCAGGAGCCATATGGTTGTCGCTTTATTGTATGAAATGCAAACGCCCTGTAATGCTTTAGTTTATCACTAAGCGGTAGAGATAGTTGTAGAAGCATAAGTTGGCGATACGAGAACGATGCTATGATGGAGATCAAGGTGTCACACCGGTGACGATGGTGATCATGACGGTGCTTCGGAGATGGAGATCACAAGCACAAGATGATGATGGCCATATCATATCACTTATATTGATTGCATGTGATGTTTATCTTTTATGCATCTTATCTTGCTTTGATTGGTGGTAGCATTATAAGATGATCTCTCACTAAATTATCAAGATATAAGTGTTCTCCCTGAGTATGCACCGTTGCGAAAGTTCTTCGTGCTGAGACACCACGTGATGATCGGGTGTGATAGGCTCTACGTTCAAATACAACGGGTGCAAAATAGTTGCACACACGGAATACTCAAATTAAACTTGATGAGCCTAGCATATAACAGATATGGCCTCGGAACACGGAGACCGAAAGGTCGAGCGTGAATCATATAGTAGATATGATCAACATAGTGATGTTCACCATTTAAACTACTCCATCTCACGTGATGATCGAACATGGTTTAGTTGATATGAATCACGTGATCACTTAGAGGATTAAGAGGGATGTCTATCTAAGTGGGAGTTCTTTAGTAATATGATTAATTGAACTTAAGTTTATCATGAACTTAGTCCTGGTAGTATTAGCATATCTATGTTGTAGATCAATAGCTCGTGTTTAGCTCCCCTATTCTATTTTTGATATGTTCCTAGAGAAAACTAAGTTGAAAGATGTTAGTAGCAATGATGTGGATTGGATCCTTGATCTGAGGTTTATCCTCATTGCTGCACAGAAGAATTATGTCCTTGATGCACCACTAGGTGACAACCCTATTGCAGGAGCAGATACAGATGTTATGAACGTTTGGCTAGCTCAATATGATGACAACTTGATAGTTTAGTGCACCATGCTTAAATGTCTTAGAATCGGGACTTCAAAGACGTTTTGAACATCATGGACCATATGAGATGTTCCAGGAGTTGAAGTTAATATTTCAAGCAAATACCTGAGTTGAGAGATATGAAGTCTCCAACAAGTTCTATAGCTAAAAGATGGAGGAGAATAGCTCAAGCAGTGAGCATGTGCTCAGATTGTCTGGGTACTACAATCGCTTGAATCAAGTGGGAGTTAATCTTCCAGATAAAATAGTGATTGATAGACACCATCACCAAGTTAGTAGAACTTTGTGATGAACTATAATATGCAAGGGATAACGGAAACGATTCCCAAGCTCTTCGTGATGCTGAAATCGACAAAGGTAGAAATCAAGAAAAGCATCAAGTGTTGATAGTATACAAAACCACTAGTTTCAGGTAAAGGGACAAAGGGAAGAAAGGGGAAATTCAAGAAGAACGGCAAGCAAGTTGCTGCTCAAGTGAAAAAACCCAAGTCTGGACCTAAGCCTGAAACTGAGTGCTTCTACTGCAAAGGGACTGGTCACTTGAAGCGGAACTACCCCAAGTAATTGGTGGATAAGAAGGATGGCAAAGTGAACATAGGTATATTTGATATACATATTATTTATGCGTACTTTACTAGTGTTTATAGCAACCCCTCAGTATTTGATACTAGTTCAGTTGCTAAGAATAGTAACTCGAAACGGGAGTTGCAGAATGAACAGAGACTAGTTAAGGGTGAAGTGACGATGTGTATTGGAAATGGTTCCAAGATTGATATGACCATCATCGCACACTCCCTATACTTTCGGGATTAGTGTTACACCTAAAATAAATGTTATTTAGTGTCTGCGTTGAGCATGAATATGATTGGATCATGTTTATTGCAATATGGTTATTCATGTAAGTTAGAGAATAATTGTTGTTCTGTTTACATGAATAAAACCTTTTGTGGTCATACACCCAATGAAAATGGTTTGTTGGATCTCGATCGTGGTGATACACATTTTCATAATATTGAAGCAAAAGATGCAAAGTTAATAATGATAGTGCAACTTATTTGTGGCACTGCCGTTTAGGTCATATTAGTGTAAAGTGCATAAAGAAAATCCATGCTGATGGGCTTTTGGAATCACTTGATTATGAATCAGTTGATGCTTGCGAACCATGCCTCATGGGCAAGATGACTAAGACTCCATTCTCCGGAACAATGGAGCGAGCAACAGATTTGTTGGAAATCATACATACCGATGTATGTGGTCCGATGAATATTGAGGCTCGCGGCAGGTATCATTATTTTTTGATATTCACATATGATTTGAGAAGATATGAGTATATCTACTTGATGAAACACAAATCTGAAACATTTGAAAAGTTCAAAGAATTTCAGAGTGAAGTGGAGAATCATCGTAACAAAAATAAAAGTTTCTATGATATGATCGCAAAAGTAAAATATTTGAGTTACGAGTTTGGCCTTCAGTTAAAACAATGTGAAATAGTTTCACTACTCACGCCACCTAGAACACCACAATGTAATGGTGTGTCCGAACGTCGTAACCATACTTTATTAGATATGGTGCGATCTAGGATGTGTCTTACCAATTTACCACTATCGTTTTGGGGTTATGCATTAGAGACAGCTACATTCACGTTAAATAGGGCACCATCTAAATCCGTTGAGACGACACCGTATGAACTATGGTTTGGCAAGAAACCTAAGCTGTCATTTCTTAAAGTTCGAGGTTGCAATGCTTATGTGAAAAAGTTTCAACCTGATAAGCTCAGACCCAAATCGGAGAAGTGCGTCTTCATAGGATACCCAAAAGAAAATGTTGGGTACACCATCTATCACAGATCCGAAGGCAAGATATTCATTGATGAAAATGGATCCTTTCTAGAGAAGGAGTTTCTCTCGAAAGAAGTGAGTGGGAGGAAAGTAGAACTTGATGAGGTAACTGTACCTGCTCCCTTATTGGAAAGTAGTTCATCACAGAAATCTGTTCCTCTGACTACTACACCAATTAGTGAGGAAGCTAATGATGATGATCATGTAACTTCAGATCAAATTACTACCAAACCTCGTAGGTAAACCAGAGTGAGATTTGCACCAGAGTGGTACGGTAATCCTGTTCTGGAGGTCATGTTACTTGACCATGACAAACCTACGAACTATGAGGAAGCGATGATGAGCTCAGATTCCATGAAATGGCTTGAGGCCATGAAATCTGAGATGAGATCCATGTATGAGAACAAAGTATGGACTTTGATTGACTTGCCCAATGATCGGCGAGCCATTGAGATTAAATGGATATTCAAGAGGAAGATGGACGCTAATAGTAGTGTTACTATCTAGAAAGATAGAATTGTCGCAAAAAGGTTTTCGACAAGTTCAAGGTGTTGCTTACGATGAGAGTTTCTCACTCGTATCTATGCTTAAGTCTGTCCGAATCATGTTAGCAATTGCCGCATTTTATGAAATCTGGCAAATGGATAAACAAAACTGCATTCCTTAATGGATTTATTTAAGAAGAGTTGTATATGATGCAACCAGAAGGTTTTGTCAATCCTAAAGGTGCTAACAAAATATGCAAGCTCCAGCGATCCAACTATGGACTGGTGCAAGCATCTCAGAGCTGGAATATACGCTTTGATAAGTTGATCAAAGCATATAGTTTTATACAGACTTGCGGTGAAGCCTGTATTTACAAGAAAGTGAATGGGAGCACTACATAGGGATGGCACTCGCAGGGTTTGGGTACGGGTGGAGCCACCCCATACCCTTACTCGTCATCCCAAACTTTACCCATCACCCATATCCATACCCGTGGATGGGTACAATTTTTTCTCATACCCGTCACCCATCAGGGTAAATGGGTAACCGCGGGTAAAATTACCCAGATTTGCAACACATCAATTTGAGCATTACATAGTCATGAACAACAACTTATAATAATAATTTATAAACAACAACATGTCATGACACCAACACATACTCGTTTATGGGCTAGCTATGCTAGTGCAGTGGCCTCACATGAATCCATGATGAGGTCTTTTTTGGGTTGTGGGATTTATGTACATATAATATGTTTGATATCTGAATAAATAATATATAAGGCCTATTTGTTAGCATATATGCGGGTACATGGGTACATGGGTATGGGTTGTACTAAACCATACCCATACCCACTATACCCGATGCGTATGAAATTTTCCTATTTATGTATCCATGGATATTTTTTGACCCAGACCCTTGCCCTAATAGGGTTTTTACCCGCAGGGTACGTGGGTAAAGGGTACTCATTGCCATCCCTAGCACTATAGCATTTCTGATAAGTATATGTGAATGACATATTGTTGATCGGGGATAATGTAGAATTATTCTGCAAAGCATAAAGGAATGTTTGAAAGGAGTTTTTCAAAGAAAGACCTCGGTGAAACTGCTTACATATTGAGCATCAAGATCTATAGAGATAGATCAAGATGCTTGATAAGTTTTTCAATGAGTACATACCTTGACAAGATTTTGAAGTAGTTCAAAATGGAATAGTCAAAGAAAGAGTTCTTGCCTGTGTTACAAGGTGTGAAACTGAGTAAGACTCAAAGCCCGACCACGACAGAAGATAGAAAGAGAATGAAAGTCATTCCCTATGCCTTGGCCATAGGTTCTATAAAATATTCCATGCTATGTACCAGATCTACTGTATACCCTACACTATTTGGCAAGGGAGTACAATAGTGATCTAGGAGTAGATCACTGGACAACGGTCAAAATTATCCTTAGTGAAATAAGGATATGTTTCTCGATTATGGAAGTGACAAAAAGGTTCGTCATAAAAGGTTACATCGTTGCAAATTTTGACACTGATCCAGATGACTCTAAATCTCAATCTGGATACATATTGAAAGTGGGAGCAATTAGCTAGAGTAGCTCCGTGCAGAGCATTGTTGACATAGAAATTTGCAAAATACATACGGATCCGAATGTTGCAGGCCCGTTGACTAAACTTCTCTCACAAGCAAAACATGATCACACCTTAGTACTCTTTGGGTGTTAATCACATAGCAATGTGAACTAGATTATTGACTCTAGTAAACCCTTTGGGTGTTGGTCACATGACGATGTGAACTATTGATGTTAAATCACATGGCGATATGATCTTGATTATTGACTAGTGCAAGTGGGAGACTGAAGGAAATATGCCCTAGAGGCAATAATAAAGTTATTATTTATTTCCTTATTTCATGATACATGTTTATTATTCATGCTAGAATTGTATTAACCGGAAACATAATACATGTGTGAATACATAGACAAACAGAGTGTCACTAGTATGCCTCTACTTGACTAGCTTGTTGATCAAAGATGGTTACGTTTCCTAACCATAGACATGAGTTGTCATTTGATTAACGGGATCACATCTTTAGGAGAATGATGTGATTGACTTGACCCATTCCGTTAGCTTAGCACTTGATCGTTTAGTTTGTTGCTATTGCTTTCTTCATGACTTATACATGTTCCTATGACTATGACCGATGATCGAATCTCGGGCAAGTAACATGCCGATGACAAAGGGAACAACGTATGTTGTTATGCGGTCTGACCAATAAAGATCTTCGTAGAATATGTAGGAGCCAATATGGGCATCCAGGTCCCGCTATTGGTTATTGACCAGAGAGGTGTCTCGGTCATGTCTACATAGTTCTCGAACCCGTAGGGTCCGCACGCTTAATATTTGTTGACAGTATAGTACTATGAGTTATGTATGTTGGTGACCGAATGTTTTTTGGAGTTCCGGATAAGATCACGGACATGACGAGGAACTCTGGAATGGTCCGGAGATAAAGATTGATATATGGGATAATAGTGTTTGGACTCCGGAAGGGGTTCCGGATGTTTCCCGAAATGTTTGGGTACGAGAACACTTTATTTGGGCCAAAGGGGAAAGCACACAAGGTTTTTGGAAAGCGCAAAAGGAAGTTTGGCGGAGTCCAGGGGCCAAACGCCAGGGTCCCTGGCGTCTGGGTCCAGACGCCGGGAACCCTGGCGTCTGGCCCTGGAGTCCAAGAAGGACTCTTGCCTTTCGGGTGAAACCGACTTTGTGGACGCTTTTACTCCAAGTTTCGACCCCAGGGCTCAACATATAAATAGAGGGGTAGGGCTAGCACCCAGATACATCAAGAAACACCAAGCCGTGTGCCGGCTACCCTATCCCCTCTAGTTTATCCTCCGTCATAGTTTTCGTAGTGCTTAGGCGAAGACCTGCGGAGATTGTTCTTGACCAACACCGCCACCACGCCGTCGTGCTGCCGGAACTCATCTACTACTTCGCCCTCTTGCTGGATCAAGAAGGCGAGGACGTCATCGAGCTGAACGTGTGCTGAACACGGAGGTGATGTACGTTCGGTACTTGATCGAGACGGATCGTGAAGGTGTACGACTACATCAACTGCGTTGATAAACGCTTCTGCTTACGTTCTACGAGGGTACGTAGACAACACTCTCCCCTCTCGTTGCTATGCATCACCATGATCCTGCGTGTGCGTAGGATTTTTTTTGAAATTGCTACGTTCCCCAACAGTATGGGGGCGCACCTACCCCCCAGGCGCGCCCTCCACCCTCGTGGGGCCCATATTGCTCCACCGACGTACTCCTTCCTCCTATATATACCTACGTACCCCTGAACTACCAGATACGGAGCCAAAACCCTAATTCCACTGCCTTAACTTTCTGTATCCACGAGATCCCATCTTGGGGCCTTTTCCGGAGCTCCGCCAGAGGGGGTATCAATCATGGAGGGCTTCTACATCAACACCATAGCCTCTCCGATGAAGTGTGAGTAGTTTACTTCAGACCTACGGGTCCATAGTTATTAGCTAGATGGCTTCTTATCTCTTTTTGGATCTCAATACAAAGTTCCCCCCTCTCTTGTGGAGATCTATTCGATGTAGTCTTCTTTTGCATGTGTTTGTTGAGACCGATGAATTATGGGTTTATGATCAAGTTTATCTATGAACAATATTTGAATCTTCTCTGAATTCTTTTATGTATGATGGGTTATCTTCGCAAGTCTCTTTGAATTATCAGTTTGGTTTGGCCTACTGGATTGATCTTTCTTGCAATGGGAGAAGTGCTTAGCATTGGGTTCATCTTGCAGTGTCCTTTCCCAGTGACAGTAGGGGCAGTAAGGCACGTATTGTATTGTTGCCATCGAGGATAACAAGATGGGGTTTATATCATATTGCATGAGTTTATCCCTCTACATCATGTCATCTTGCTTAAAGCGTTACTCTGTTCTCTTGAACTTAATACTCTAGATGCATGCTGGATAGCGGTCGATGTGTGGAGTAATAGTAGTAGATGCAGGCAGGAGTCAGTCTACTTGTCTCGGACGTGATGCCTATATACATGATCATACCTAGATATTCTCATAACTATGCTCAATTCTGTCAATTGCTCAACAGTAATTTGTTCACCCACCGTAATACTTATGCTCTCGAGAGAAGCCTCTAGTGAAACCTATGGCCCCCGGGTCTATTTTCCATCATATTAATCTTCCAATACTTAGTTATTTCCTTTGCTATTTATTTTACTTGCATCTTTATTTCTCTTTATCATAAAAATACCAAAAATATTATCTTATCATATCTATCAGATCTCACTCTCGTAGGTGAACGTGAAGGGATTGACAACCCCTTTATCGCGCTGGTTGCGAGGAGTTATTTGTTTGTGTAGGTGCGAGGGACTCGTGCATGGCCTCCTACTGGATTGATACCTTGGTTCTCAAAAACTGAGGGAAATACTTACGCTGCTCTACTGCATCACCCTTTCCTCTTCAAGGGAAAACCAACACAGTGCTCAAGAGGTAGCAATTATCAGTGGGAGTTGGGTTTCTCTGTGCAGGAGCAGTATCTATGAAAATTGAAGTTGGTTTATTATCTCCTATCATTTGGATCTTTTGCAAAGGCCTGGTTTGTAACCCTTCAGATTCTAACATAGTCGTCTTCCCCTTGCATGCCTTATATATAAGAATGGTGCTTCAATTATAAAACATGCTACAACAAAGATGGAATAGGTACTGAAGAATAGAAAGGCATGACATATTGACATGTATTCCCTCCATCCGGAAATAAATGGATGGGTCTAGGCGTATTTCAGTTCTAGATACATCCAATTTTATCCATTTCTGCGACATGTAATCCGGACGGAGGGAGTATGATGTAAGAGCTAGGGATACGATAGGACAACATTGTAAAAAAACACTACTTGAATGCAAAACTGTATGCTAGTGGAATACATTACAGAAAAACACTAGGAGGAAGGAGTACGTCGATGGAGCAACAGGGGTCCCACGAGGGTGGAGGGCG